>NC_057800.1:453194022-453204704 GCF_018294505.1 Triticum aestivum
TCTCCCCTTCCTCCTTCCTTCCCCTCCTTGTTGGACTAGGAAAGGGGGGAACCTACTCCTAGTAGGAGTAGGATTCCCCCTATTGGGGCGCGCCCCTTGAGGCCAGTTGGCCCCCTCCTTCCCTCCTTTATGTACGAGGGAGGGGGCACCCCATAGACACACAAGTTGATTTCTTAGCCGTGTGCGGTGCCCCCCTCCATAGTTTTCCACCTCAGTCATATTATCGTAGTGCTTAGGACAAGCCCTGCGTCGGTAACTTCATCATCACCGTCAACACGCCGTCACGCTGATGAAACTCTCCCTCGGCCTCAGCTCGATCTAGAGTTCGAGGGACGTCACCGAGCTGAACATGTGCAGATCGCTGAGGTGCCATGCGTTCGGTACTTGATCGGTTGGATTGTGAAGAAGTTTGATTACATCAACCGTGTTACTAAATGCTTCTGCTTTCGGTCTACAAGGGTACATATACACACTCTCCCCTCTCATTGTCATGCATCTCCTAGATAGATCTTGCGTGGTCTTAGGAAAAAAATTGAAATATTGCGTTCCCCAACAGCTGCTGCTGCTGCCACAAAGTCTGGTCAGTCAAAGAAAGCTCCACCTAAGAGAGCTCCAATGTCAAAAGCCAGAGCCTCAACTCAGGAAACCATGGAGTTCACTCTTTAACCAAGATAATAAGAGGCTGCTGGAGGAAAGAAGAGGAAGGAGAGAGTCAGAAAGACTATTGCCAAAGTTATTGGCAAACCTTCCATGATGAGAGAATCTGATGAAGATGAGGAGAAGAGCCTGTTGCACCTCCTGCCAAGACCCAAAAGCTTATGGGGGATGCCATAAGGACTGGGGCTGCTCCATCTAAGCCTGTCAGATGTGGGGTTCCGGCTACCCTTAAGGTTCGAACACTGGGGTGCGCGCGAAGTCTCTCCCTCCTACCAATCTACGCTCTAGCTCGCTAGGATCTTGCGGACGAACTCGACGAACTCGCAACACAGAAAGACACAGGGTTTATACTGGTTCGGGCCACCGTTGTGGTGTAATACCCTACTCCAGTGTGGTGGTGGTGGATTGCCTCTTGGGCTGATGATGAACAGTGCAAGGGAAGAACTGCCTCCTCAGGTTGAGGTGTTCTTGTGCGTATGAACTTGTAGTGCGGGGATTCGATCTCTCTGCCTCCCTCTCTATGGTGGTGGATTTTATAGAGGCCCTGGTCCTCTTCCCAAATATCGAGAGGGAAGGGAGCCAACAATGGCGGGCTAATTTGAAGGGGGACAGCTAGTACAAGCTATCCTGCCAAAAGTAGTCTTCGCCTGTGAAAGGCTCTGGTGCTGACACCGTCTTGGGCTCCACGATGACCTCCGTCTTGCAGTCCTCCTGGTCTTGGTCTTGTTGCACCGAAATGGCAACCTTTGCCTGAGGCCTCGGTACTCCGCGGCTGGGCTTGCCTCCCTTGCACCAAAGAGGAAACAAGGACGATGTGCGCGCTGGCGCCCGCCCGGTGTCGATCGTCATGGCTTACGTCACGAGAGCCTCGTGAGGTTCACCTTGCCTTGATATCTCCGCTCCTCGCGAGCTTGTCTGACTAGGCCACTCCTGAGGAGGTCTTGACGTCGTCTGCCTCGCGAGGCTTGGCCCCTCGCGAGGGTCTTGGGTGCCTTGTTGGTGAAGGTGGGTGGTACGGCCTGCTGGCTTAGCCACGCCATGGGCCGCAGGCAGGCAAGTCTGGGGACCCCCGTTCCCAGAACGCCGACAGTAGCCCCCGGGCCCAAGGTGCGCACGGGATTGGCTTCGTGGCGAAGCCAAGGGTCAAGTTCGGAGCACTGCGGGACCCCAAAAGCATGCGGCCTCGGTTGATGCGTGGCGGTTGATTGGACGTGGGCGTCTCCGCTTCCCCGCGCTGCCTTCGAATCCGCCTGGCTATGCGGCCCCTGCGGCCTACACAGTTATTCTTCCTTCGCCACGCCTGGCCCTTCCAATCTCCCTGCTTCCTCGACGCCCTGCTCCGCCTTCTCAATCTGACCAGTGTTCCGCCCGCTTCACTGCCATGGCGCCGAAACAAGCCGACAAGGGGAAGAAACCTCTCTCCTTGCCAACTGCGCCTCCATCCTTCGAGCCGGCGCTCAGCCGGCCTCGGGTGCTCAACGACGAGGCCATGGGCAAGGTGCGCCCCATGCTCGCCTCCAGCTTCAACGAGTGGGGAGAGACTCCGGCCTGGCCTGCGTCTCGCTCCAGCATGGCTCGGGCAGTCACCGAGGTCCCGATCTTCATTGATGCCCTCTGGGCTGGCCTGCTTCCTCCCTTCTCCGCCTTCTTCAACGCGATGCTCGAGCACTATCAGATCCACACGCTCCATCTCGACCCTCAATCTGTGACCCTTCTTGCCGTCTTCGCTTTCGTGTGTGAGGCCATGGTGGGCATTACCCCCTCCGTAGCGCTCCTCCTCCACTTCTGCTTGCTGCATCTCACCGGTGCTCGGCAGAGCTTGGGGTGTGTGGGCTTCCAGGCCGTGGCTATGACGGCAGGCATGGGGATCGACTTCGAGCTCCCTGCATCCGGGAATGAGTTCCGCACGCGATGGGTGTTTGTTGACGCCGGCGTGCTCAACCCTCTGCTCCAAGCTCCGGTGGGGCCTGCCATTCCAAACTCCGGCTGGGGTCACCAGAGGCTCGCGAGCCCTTGCCTCGCCCCCGTATGGGCCAGGCTGCGGTGGTTGAAGGACCTTGGCGTGATTGTGCCCATGGTGGTGAGGGAGTTTGTCAAGCGTCGAGTTGCTCCGCTTCAGCGCCATTCTCGCCCGATGTGGGCCTTGATCAGAGGACAGGACAACATGAGGTTTCAGGAGGAGGGGCATCCTCTTGCCGCGTGGCAAACAGTGCTCACGGTCCTATCCAGTGTCCCTCTGCCGGACGAGATACCTAGGAAAAGTTGCATGGTGTACCGCTGCGAGAACAAGGTTACCTTTGCCGTGAACATGCCTTCCTTTGATGAGTGGGGGTTGCGCCCAATTGGCTTGGTGGGCCCCCGCGAGAATCCCATCATCGTGGTCCCCATCTTCGCCGTCGGTTCCAAGCTCGCCCCAGGTGACAGTGCAGGGGAGCGAGCTGCGACGGGGGCCGGCTGCTCAGGTGCTGAGGAGCACATGCCGAGCAGTGATCCAGGGGCGTCGTCCTCGGGAGCTTGCGACGCCCCTCCTGAGGCGTCAGTCGCTGATGAGGTGCGGCATGTGGCTCCCGAGGCCAAGGCTCCAGGAGCCTTGGGAGGTCGCAGTGAGAGAGAGCCGGTTGTTCGCCGCAACTGGGCTCCCCTGAAGCCATCCCTCTTGGTTCTTCTTTGGCTCCACCGCGCTCCCGCCATCACGTCCAACGCTTCGGTCACCTTTGTGTGGATTTCGAGGATCTCCGCAAGAGGAAGAGATCCCCCAGCGGCGGCAACATCTTTGGGCCGTTGAAGCGACGGAGGTACATCGCTATCGACAAGTAAGTACCTTATCTTGGTGATCTTCTATGTGTCGCCTTCCTTTCCTGACGATTGTCCCCTCAGGTCCCCTTCTACTAAGGCCGCGAAATCTCCAGAGGAATGATGACCCACAAGTATAGGGGGTCTATCGTAGTCCTTTTGCTAAGTAAGAGTGTCGAACCCAACGAGGAGCAGAAGGAAATGATAAGTGGTTTCCAGCAAGGTATTCTCTGCAAGTACTGAAATAAGTGGTAACAGATAGTTTTGTGATAAGATAATTTGTAACGAGCAACAAGTAACAAAAGTAAATAAGGTGCAACAATGTGGCCCAATCCTTTTTGTAGCAAAGGAAAAGCTTGGACAAACTCTTATATGATGTAAAGCGCTCCCGAGGACACATGCGAATATCGTCAAGCTAGGTTTCATCACGTTCATATGATTCGTGTTCGGTACTTTGATAATTTAGTATGTGGGTGGACCGGTGCTTGGGTACTGCCCTTACTTGGACAAGCATCCCACTTATGATTAACCTCTATTGCAAGCATCCGCAACTACAACAAAAGTATTAAGGTAAACCTAACCATAGCATGAAACATATGGATCCAAATCAGCCCCTTACGAAGCAACGCACAAACTAGGGTTTAAGCTTCTGTCACTCTAGCAACCCATCATCTACTTATTACTTCCCAATGCCATCCTCTAGGCCCAAATAATGGTGAAGTGTCATGTAGTCGACGTTCACATAACACCACTAGAGGAGAGACAACATACATCTCATCAAAATATCGAACGAATACCAAATTCACATGACTACTAATAGCAAGACTTCTCCCATGTCCTCAGGAACAAAAGTAACTACTCACAAAGTATAAACATGTTCATAATCAGAGGAGTATTAATATGCATATAGGATCTGAACATATGATCTTCCACCAATTAAACCAACTAGCATCAACTACAATGAGTAATTAACACTACTAGCAACCTACTAGCACCAATCCCGGACTTGGAGACAAGAATTGGATACAATAGATGAACTAGGGTTTTGAGATGAGATGGTGCTGATGAAGATATTGATGGAGATTGCCCTCTCCCGATGAGAGGAGCGTTGGTGATGACGATGGTGATGGTTTCCCCCTCCGGAGGGAAGTTTCCCCGGCAGAACAGCTCCGACAGAGCCCTAGATTGGTTCCGCCAAGGTTCCGCCTCGTGGCGGCGGAGTTTCGTCCGAGAAGATGGCTTATGATTTTTTCCATCGAAAGACTCCATATAGCAGAAGATGGCCACCGGAGGGCCACCAGGGGGCCCACGAGGTAGGGGGGCGCGCCCAGGGGGGTAGGGCGCGCCTCCACCCTCGTGGGCAAGGTGTGGCCCCCTGGTGACGTTCTTGCTCTCAGTATTTTTTATATATTTGGAAAACATCTTCCGTGAAGTTTCAGGACTTTTGGAGCTGTGCAAAATAGGTCTCTAATATTTGCTCCTTTTCCAGCCCAGAATTCCAATTGCCGGCATTCTCCCTCTTTATGTAAACCTTGTAAAATAAGAGAGAATAGGCATAAGTATTGTGACATAATGTGTAATAACAACCCATAAACAATAAATATCGATAAAAAAGCATGATGCAAAATGGACGTATCAACTCCCCCAAGCTTAGACCTCGCTTGTCCTCAAGCGAAAAGCCAAAATCAAAAAATATGTCCACATATTTAGAGATAAAGGTGTTGATAAAAAATAAAATACGGACATGAGGGCATCATGATCATTCTTAGAACAGCAACTCATATAATTCTTTGTCATATAATCTCTAATGCTAGAGTAATAATTTAATCACAATATCAAGTATCAATTGTAAACTTCATTGAAAACTAACAGACTACAATCTCAGTCATTGAAGCAATTGCAATTTATCATAACATAGGAAAGAGTCAATGTATAAGAGCTTTTCAGCAAGTCCACATACTCAACTATCATATTGTAACACCCACGATGCGGCTATATCTCCCACGTGTCGGAGCACGACTTAGAGGCATAACCGCATTGTAGGCATGTCGCAAGAGGGGTAATCTTTACATATCCCATGTACTGAATAAGAAAGAGGTACAGAGTTGGCTTATAATCGCCACTTCACACACTACATAAGAATGGCATTACATCATCCAGATACAAACAAGGTCCGACTACGGAACCAAATAAAGAAAGACAACCCCTAATGCACAAGATCCCCTATCGCCCCGACTGGGCTCCACTACTGATCAACTGAAACGAAACAACACAATGAACAAGATCTTCATCGAGCTCCTCCTTGAGCTCGGTTGCGTCACCTGCACGGTCATCATCGGCACCTGCAACTGGTTTTGGAAGTAATTTGTGAGTCACGGGGACTCAATAATCTCACACCCTCGCGATCAACACTATTTAAGCTTATGGGTAGGCAAAGGTAGTGAGGTGGAGCTGCAGCAAGCACTAGCATATATGGTGGCTAACTTACGCAAATGAGAGCGAGAAGAGTAGCAAAGCACGGTCGTGAAGTAGAAATGATCAAGAAGTGATCCTGAAACTACTTACGTCCAAGACTAACACAAGAACCATGTTCGCTTCCCGGACTCCGCCGAGAAGAGACCATCACGGCTACACACGCGGTTGATGCATTTTTAATTAAGTTAAGTGTCAAGTTCTCTACAACCGGACATTAACAAATTACCATCTGCCCGTAACCGCGGGCATGACTTTCAAAAGTTCAAATACCCTGCAGGGTGTCCCAACTTAGCCAATCACAAGCTCTCACGGTCAACGAAGGATATTCCTTCTCCTAGGATGACCCGATCAGACTCGGAATCCCGGTTACAAGACATTTCGACAATGATAAAACAAGACCAGCAAAGCCGCCCGAATGTGCCGACAAATCCTGATAGGAGCTACACATATCTCGTTCTTAGGGCACACCGGATGAGCAAGAGGTCGGGTTGGCATAGACCCTGGTTGCCCAGGGGGCGTCGGACATCGCTCAGGTTGGACCAACACTTAGAGAAGCACTGGCCCGGGGGGGTTAAAATAAAGATGACCCTTGAGTCTGCAGAACCCAAGGGAAAAAGGCTAGGTGGCAAATGGGAAACCAAGGTTGGGCCTTGCTGGAGGAGTTTTATTCAAGGCGAACTGTCAAGGGGTTCCCATTATAACCCAACCGTGTAAGGAACGCAAAATCAAGGAACATAACACCGGTATGACGGAAACTAGGGCGGCAAGAGTGGAACAAAACACCAGGCATAAGGCCGAGCCTTCCACCCTTTACCAAGTATATAGGTGCATTAATGTAAACAAGATGTAATAGTAATGATAACCCAACAATATCGATGTTCCAACATGGAACAAACTCCATCTTCACCTGCAACTAACAACGATATAAGAGGGGCTGAGCAAAGCGGTAACATAGCCAAACAACGGGTTGCTAGGACAAGGTGGGTTAGAGGCTTGACAAGGCAATACGGGAGGCATGATATATCAAGTGGTAGGTATCGCAGCATAGCAAAAGAGCGAGCAACTAGCAAGCAAAGATAGAAGTGATTTCGGGGGTATGGTCATCTTGCCTAAAATCCCGCAAGGAAGAAGAACGAGTCCAAGAGGAAGTCAAACGGACGTACTCGAACAGATCCTCACAACTCCGGAATGGAACCGAAGCTAACGAGGGAAACAACCCGGAAAGAAGCAAACAACATAGTAAACAACCATCACATAACATGGCATGATGCGCAAACAATTATGATGCATGTCCGGTTGAAAGAGGCATGGCATGGCAAAGTGCACAACCAACACTACAAGTTAAGTGGAGCTCAATATGCAATGCGGGACACCACATCAATTATTTAGTTCTCTCTCGTTTAGGTACCCAACAATATTAAATGTTGTTAAACATGGCAAGAGAGTGAAACATAACAAAACTATACCATCTAACAATTTAAATGGGGCCGGATATAACAAACAACAAATCCGGTAAAACCCCATATGCATTTAGCAATTCAAAGCAACAACAATTTAAACATTCTTGAAGTTGTAATCATGATGCGGATGACATTTGCAAGTTTTATGCAATTTTTTTTTAAGTTGACATGAGCGTGATGAGAGCATTTGTCACCGTGGTAGAAAGAAAGGGTGCCACGGCGACGAAACGGAAATGATGCCGCGGCAACAATCCGATGATCCGGTAGCTCACGGGGATACCGGTGCAAAAGGAAGTGGGTGCGAGTGTGTCATGCAATAAGATGGGGTGCTCCCGGTAACCGGGTGTCCCACGAGACGACGGTATGGCAACGGGGAACACGCAAAGAACAACTCGGACACGGTGCAACCACGAGCATCTCATACGTCACACTTCATTCACGGACGTTGTCTCGGGGTTATACCTTTGAAGCATGCAATTCCGGAGCGGAACGAGTTCGTAGTGGAAGTAGGCATTCTCGCGACGGTGGTAGTGGAAGTAGTCGTTCACGGGTCGAAGAGGAAATGGTCATTCATGTTCGGGAAGCGGTAGAGGTCCGGGTCTTCGGCAACGGTCGTCGTTCGCGCTCCGAGGTCGTCGGTAGAGGTTCTTGCAATCTCGGCTAAGGTAGTGAAACACGTTTTCGTAGACGTTCGGGGTCGTGGGTAGTTGAGCACAGTCATTGTTGGACTTGACGGATCCGATGCCTCCGGGCGTAGCGGTACATGTTCGTTTTCGGAGAGGTACTTGGCGTACTTTGTCACGTAGTGTAGTCGCACTTGACGTATCCGAGGGATACACTTAAGTCGTCGTGGGAACTTGATGAAACCGAGGTCTTCGGGGTCGACGGTAGTTGTACGTTTCATAGTGGAACTTGACGGATCCGAGGACTCCGGCGTAGTGGTACTTGGTGTCTCATCGTGTAGTCATTTGTCGTAGTCGGACTTGACAAAATGCACACCGGCGAAAGTCGTGATACTTGGCAGCAGAAAACACACATCATGGGTACTCGAACTTGGCGTAGGTACGTTCTTCGGAGATGGCCTTGGAGCTTGTCAGCGTGGCTGCGGGCTACTGTAGACGAAGCAGGAGAGCGGTTTGGACCTGGCGCAACACCGTCTGCGGTCAACGCACAGGGGCGGGACGACGTGCACGAGCAAGACGAGCACTCCGATCGATGCAGGGGAGCTGCGGGCGGCGAACTTGGTGCGAAGGTGACCCCTGGTGGCACGCGCATGGCGGGGACGAGAGGATCCGACCCAACGCGACCGGATCTGGCGACCTCCGGTGACGAACGTAGCAGGGTGGCGACGTGAGGCTTGACAGCGTGGACTTGAAGCGAGGAGGAGGCCACGACAGGAGGTCGGCGACGTGGACTTGGGGGCGTCGGCAACGCTTGGCGCGATGCAGGGCTCCGGCGGCGCGGTCAACAAGCAAGAGAGGCGGGGTTGAGGACGACGGGTCCGGGCGGCGAGGAGGCGCGGCCATGGAGACTGGGCGCGTCGCGCGGGACTTGGGGCACCGGAGGACGATATCTGCGGGCGCAGGGCCTCGCTACACCCCCTGGCGAAGCAAGGACGAAGGAGGGAATCCAGGGAGGGGCGCTGCGAGCGAGAGAGGGTTCAGGCGCGAGGATGTCTCGGGCGCGGGCGCGAGGGGATCGGGCCGAAGCCCTCCCTGGCGCTGGTAGTGCGCGTTTGTTGGCGGCGCTGGAGGAAGAACGAGAGGAGGAGATGGGACCTAGGGTTAGGGGCCCGTGGGCTGGGCCTTAGAAGGCCACAGGAGTCCTTGGGCCAGGGAGGGAAAAGAATGGGCCGGCCTGGGGGCTGAGGGGAGCAGGGGAACAGATTTGTGCTGCTCTCTCTCCCTCCAAATTCATTCCTCTTTTAATTTTTTAGAAAAGGAAAAACTTAGAGGAAAAAATAATGGAAGGGTAGGAGTGGAATTCCCACACATGACATATTTTCCTCGATATAGGAAAATATAGAGGATTTAATGAAAAAAGGTCAGAGAGAGTTTAGAATATACAAATTCAAATAAGTTTGAATAACACTCAAACTATTTGAATTTGGAAGCAATTTAAATGGAGACCAAAAGAGATGAGATAAGGACTCTAGAATCTGGAAACGGAAGAGATTTAAAATGCAAGTTCGTTTGGGTTGATTCCATATGAATGGAATATTTATTATAGCTCCCTAATAATAATGGGAGTATACATTATAAAGAGAATCACCATGTGAATTCCCTCGGTTTAAATGGACCAAAGATCTATGCCATTTATTTAGTTGAGTTGAGACGCAAAGGTTAATGACATGATGGCATGATGACATGATGGCATGATGACATGATGCAAAGATGAATGCAATCAAACCAACAACTCACACGACGAAAACTTGGAAAACATGGAAGGCGTCTGAAGCTCCGGTCTTGGGGCGTCACAACACTCCACCACTGTAACACCACGGATGTAATTTACCTTATATGTATATCAACTCTTGCCGTTTCCGGTGCTAAGTTATTTTATTTCCTCGGGTTCGGGTTTTTGTCTCCGTGTGTTGTTGCCTTGTCATGCATCTCATATCATGTCATCATGTGCATTGCATTTGCATACGTGTTCGTCTCTTGCATCCGAGCATTTTCCCCGTTGTCCGTTTTGCATTCCGGCGCTCCTATCTCCTCCGGTGCCCCTTTCTACCTCTTTTCGTGTGTGGGGGTTAAACATTTCCGGATTGGACCGATACCTGTCATGCGGCCTTGGTTTACTACCGGTAGACCGCCTGCCAAGTTTCGTGCCATTTGGACTTCGTTTGATACTCCAACGGTTAACCGAGGGACCGAGAAGGCCTCGTTTGTGTTGCAGCCCAACACCCTTCCAATTTGGCCCAAAAACTCACCTAAACCCTCTCCATCACCTAGAGCGTTCGATCACGATCGCGTGGCCGAAAACCGCACTCCATTTGGAGCCTCCTAGCTCCTCCTACCTATATAAAGATCTCTCCCTCAAAAATTCCGGATCCAAAACCACCCTAACCTAGCTCCCCACCTCTTCAGCGCGCCGGACGTTGTCCGCCGGCGCCGGACACATCACCACGCCCTACCGCACTGCGCCACGTGGCGGGCGCGCCCACATCACCGTCGCCGGCCCGCCTGGGCCCGAGAGAAGCCCTCCCGGCCCGGCTCCTCCCTCGCGCCGCCCGCGCCTCCACTCTGCCCTGCGCCGCCAGGGAGCCTCGCCGCCTTCGCCGCCCCATCCCGTCGC
>NC_057800.1:453505080-453627040 GCF_018294505.1 Triticum aestivum
AGGAGGCACCAAGAACAATGTTCTCATGACAAGACTATCGGAACGATTCCAAGATACCCGCGTGATCCTAAAAAAAATTCATGAAATTTGAGGAGAGGAAAGTCAAAACTTCTATGTCAGGAGGCCTCACCAGAGCAACGAAGGGACTAAGGAGTAAAAAGAATCCTACACTCCGATATATATAATCCTAAGACTCAAAACATCTTGTTCTAGACTCAACAACATCAGCGATTTGATCAAGCAGGGGTCTCCTAAGTCGGTGATGGCTCTGATTACCAACTTGTAACGCCCACGATGCGGCTATATCTCCCACGTGTCGAGACACGACTTAGAGGCATAACCGCATGGTGGTTTAGTCGCAAGTGGGGTAATCTTCACACAATCCCATGTACTGAATAAGAAAGGGATAAAGAGTTGGCTTACAATCACCACTTCAAACAAATAACAAAGTTAAGCATACATCATCCAGAGTACAATCAAGGTCCGACTACGTAACCAAAATAAAAGAAGACAACCCCAGATGCTAGATCCCTGATCGTCCCAACTGGGCACCACTACTGAACAACCGGAAAAGACATAAAACAACGATTAAGATCTTCATCGAGCTCCCACTTGAGCTCGGTTGTGTCACCCGCACTGGTATCATCGGCACCTGCAACTGTTTTGGAAGTATCCGTGAGTCACGAGGACTCAGCAATCTCACACCCGCGAGATTAAGACTATTTAAGCTTATGGGTAGGATAAGGTAATGAGGTGGAGCTGCAGCAAGCACTAGGCAAATATGGTGGCTAATATACACAAATAAGAGCAAGAAGAGAAGTAACACCATAGTCGAGAAGCTAGAAGTGATCAAGAAGTGATCCTGAAACTACTTACGTTCAAGCATAACACAAGACTGTGTTCACTTCCCGGACTCCGCCGAAAAGAGTCCATCACGGCTATACACACGGTTGATGCATTTTAATTAAGTTAAGTGTCAAGTTCTCCACAACCGGACATTAACAAATTCCCATATGCCACATAACCACGGGCACGGCTCTCGAAAGTTTATACCCTGCAGGGGTGTCCAACTTAGCCCATCACAAGCTCTCATGGTCAACGAAGGATATTCCTTCTCCCGGGAAGACCCGATCAGGCTCGGAATCCCGGTTACAAGATTTTTTGACAATGGTAAAACAAGACCAGCAAAGCCGCCCGATGTGCCAACAAATCATGATAGGAGCTGCACATATCTCGTTCTCAGGGCACACCGGATAGGTCAAGCTACGAGTAAAACCAGCCCTCAAGTTGCCCCGAGGTGGCCCCGCAGGTTGCCCGGTTCTGACCAACACTTAGAGAAGCACTGGCCCCGGGGGGGGGGGGGGTTAAAATAAAGATGACCCTCGGGAGCACGACTCCAAGGGAAAAGTTATAGGTGGTGGTGGCAAATGTTAAAACCAAGGTTGGGCCTTGCTGGAGGAGTTTTGTTCAAAGCGAACTGTCAAGGGGGCCCCATAACCCCAACTGCGGTAGGAACACAAAATCAAGGAACATAACACCGGTATGATAGAAACTAGGGCGGAAAGTGTGGAACAAAACACCAGGCATAAGGCTTGATCGGGTCTTCCCGGGAGAAGTAATATCCTTCGTTGACCGTGAGAGCTTGTGATGGGCTAAGTTGGACACCCCTGCAGGGTATAAACTTTCGAGAGACGTGCCCGTGGTTATGTGGCAGATGGGAATTTGTTAATGTCCAGTTGTGGAGAACTTGACACTTAACTTAATTAAAATGCATCAACCGTGTGTATAGCCGTGATGGACTCTTTTCGGCGGAGTCCGGGAAGTGAACACGGTCTTGTGTTATGCTTGAACATAAGTAGTTTCAGGATCACTTCTTGATCACTTCTAGCTTCTCGACCATTGCATTGCTTCTCTTCTTGCTCTTATTTGTGTATGTTAGCCACCATATTTGCTTAGTGCTTGCTGCAGCTCCACCTCATTACCTTATCCTACCCATAAGCTTAAATAATCATGATCTCGTGGTGTGAGATTGCTGAGTCCTCGTGACTCACGGATACTTCCAAAACAGTTTCAAGTGCCGATGATACCAGTGCAGGTGACGCAACCGAGCTCAAGTGGGAGCTCGATGAAGATCTTGATCGTTGTTTTGTGTCTTTTCCGGTTGTTTATTAGTGGTGCCCAGTTGGGACGAACAGGGATCTAGCATTTGGGGTTGTCTTCTTTTATTTTGGTTCCGTAGTCGGACCTTGATTGTACTCTGGATGATGTATGCTTAACTTGTTATTTGTGTGAAGTGGCGATTGTAAGCCAACTCTTTATCCCTTTCTTATTCAGTACATGGGATTGTGTGAAGATTACCCCACTTGCGACCAAACCACCATGCGGTTATGCCTCTTATTCAGTACATGGGATTATGTGAAGATTACCACCTCCCAATTCGGATTGGGCTTGGGGGGGCGCCCCCTCCTTTTCTCCCTTCTCCTCTCTCCCACTATGGCCCAATAAGGCCCATATACCTCCCGGGGGGTCCGGTAACCTCCCGGTACATCGGTAAATGCCCGATCTCACCTGGAACCATTCAGATGTCCAAATGTAGTCGTCCAATATATCGATCTTTTTGTCTCGGCCATTTTGAGACTCCTCGTCATGTCCGTGATCATATCTGGGACTCCGAACTACCTTTGGTACATCAAAACACATAAACTCATAATACGATCGTCACTGAACGTTAAGCGTGCGGACCCTACGGGTTCGAGAACTATGTAGACATAACCGAGAGACGTCTCTGGTCAATAACCAATAGCGGAACCTGGATGCTCATATTGGTTCCTACATATTCTATGAAGATCTTTATCAGTCAAACCGCATAACGATATACGTTGTTCCCTTTGTCATCGGTATGTTACTTGCCCGAGATTTGATCGTTGGTATCTCAATACCTAGTTCAATCTCTTTACCGGCAAGTCTCTTTACTCGTTCCGTAATGCTACATCCTGTAACTAACTCATTAGCTACATTGCTTGCAAGGCTTATAGTGATGTACATTGCCGACAGGGCCCAGAGATACCTCTCCGACAATCGGAGTGACAAATCCTAATCTCGATCTATGCCAAATCAACAAACACCATCAGAGACACCTATAGAGCACCTTTATAATCACCCAGTTACGTTGTGATGTTTGGTAGCACACAAAGTGTTCCTCCGGTATTCGGGAGTTGCATGATCTCATAGTCATAGGAACATGTATAAGTTATGGAGAAAGCAATAGCAACAAACGAAACGATCATCGTGCTAAGCTAATGGATGGGTCAAGTCAATCACATCATTCTCTAATGATGTGACCCCGTTAATCAAATGACTACTCATGTCTATGGTTAGGAAACATAACCATCATTGATTCAACGAGCTAGTTAATTATAGGCAAACTAGTGACACTTTGTTTGTCTATGTATTCACACATGTACTAAGTTTCCGGTTAATACAATTCTAGCATGAATAATAAACATTTATCATGATATAAGGAAATATAAATAACAACTTTATTATCTCCCTCCTTGACTTGATCGCGGATGGAATTGAAGCGTCTCTTGATGTGCTTGGTTCTCTTGTGAAATATGGATTCCTTTGCCGAGGCAATTGCACCAGTATTGTCACAAAAGATTTTCATTGGACCCGATGCACTAGGTATGACACCTAGATCGAATCCGCTTCACATGTAGATTCCGCCACGACGCTCTGCTTGGAACTGCACGAACTGACAGCTCCACCATTTAAAAAACATGTATCTGGTTTGTGACTTAGAGTCATCCGGGTCAGTGTCAAAGCTTGCATCAATGTAACGTTTATGATGAGCTCTTTGTCACCTCCATATAAGAGAAACATATCCTTAGTCCTTTTCAGGTATTTCAGGATATTCTTGACCGCTGTCTAGTGATCCACTCTTGGATTACTTTGGTACCTCCCTGCTAAAATGATAGCAAGGCACACATCAGGTCTGATACACAGCATTGCATACATGATAGAGCCTATGGCTGAAGCATAGGGAACACCTTTCATTTTTTCTCTATCTTCTGCAGTGGTCGGGCATTGAGTCTGACTCAACTTCACACCTTGTAATATAGGCAAGAACCCTTTCTTTGCCTGATCCATTTTGAATTTCTTCAAAACTTTATCAAGGTATGTGCTTTGTGAAAGTCCAATTAAGCGTCTTGATCTATCTCTATAGATCTTGATGCCCAATATATAAGCAGCTTCACCGAGGTCTTTCATTGAAAAATTCTTATTCAAGTATCCTTTTATGCTATTCATAAATTCAGTATCATTTTCGATCAACAATATGTCATCTACATTTAATATCAGAAATGCTACGGAGCTCCCACTCACTTTCTTGTAAATACAGACTTCTCCAAAAGTCTGTATAAAACCATATGCTTTGATCACACTATCAAAGTGTATATTCCAACTCCGAGAGGCTTGCACCAGTCCATAAATGGATCGCTGGAGCTTGCACCCTTTGTTAGCACCTTTTGGATCAACAAAACCTTCTGGTCGCATCATATACAACTCTTCTTTAAGATATCCATTAAGGAATGCAGTTTTGACATCCATTTGCCAAATTTCATAATCATAAAATGCGGCAATTGCTAACATGATTTGGACAGACTTAAGCATCGCTACGGGTGAGAAGGTCTCATCGTAGTCAACTCCTTGAACTTGTCAAAAACCTTTTGCAACAAGTTGAGCTTTGTAGACAGTAATATTACCGTCAGCGTCAGTCTTCTTCTTGAAGATCCATTTATTCTCTATGGTCTGCCGATCATCGAGCAAGTCAACCAAAGTCCATACTTTGTTCTCATACATGGATCCCATCTCAGAATTCATGGCCTCAAGCCATTTTGCGGAATCTGGGCTCATCATCGCTTCCTCATAGTTTGTAGGTTCGTCATGGTCAAGTAACATGACTTCAAGAACAGGATTAACGTACCACTCTAGTGCGGATCTTACTCTGGTTCACCTACGAGGTTCGATAGTAACTTGATCAGAAGTTTCATGATCATCATCATTAGCTTCCTCACTTACTGGTGTAGGAACCACTGGAACTGATTTTAGTGATAAACTACTTTCCAATAAGGGAGAAGGTACAATTACCTCGTCAAGTTCTACTTTCCTCCCACTCACTTCTTTCGAGAGAAACTCCTTCTCTAGAAAGGATCCGTTCTTAGCCACGAATATCTTGCCTTCAGATCTGTGATAGAAGGTGTACCCAATAGTCTCCTTTGGGTATCCTATGAAGACACATTTCTCCGATTTGGGTTCGAGCTTATTAGGTTGAAGCTTTTTCACATAAGCATCGCAGCCCCAAACTTTAAGAAACGACAACTTGGGTTTCTTGCCAAACCACAGTTCATAACGTGAATGCAGCCGTCTCTAAAGCATAACCCCAAAACGATAGCGGGAAATCAGTGAGAGACATCATAGATCACACCATATCTAATAAAGTGTGGTTACGACGTTCGGGCACACCATTACATTGTGGTGTTCCAGGTGGGTGAGTTGTGAAACTATTCCACATTGTTTCAAATGAAGTCCAAACTCATAACTAAAATATTCACCTCCACCATCAGATCGTAGAAACTTGATTTTCTTGTTACGATGATTTTCCACTTCACTCTGAAATTCTTTGAACTTTTCAAATGTTTCAGACTTATGTTTCATTAAGTAGATATACCCATATCTGCTCAAATCATCTGCGAAGGTGAGAAAATAACGATATCGGCCGCAAGCTTCAATGTTCATTGGACCACATACATCAGTATGTATGATTTCCAATAACTCTGTTGCTCGCTCCATTGTTCCAGAGAATGGAGTTTTAGTCATCTTGCCCATGAGGCATGGTTCGCAAGTACCAAGTGATTCATAATCAAGTGATTCCAGAATTCCATCAGAATGGAGTTTCTTCATGTGCTTTACACCAATATGACATAAACGGTAGTGCCACAAATAAGTTGCACTATCATTATCAACAACATCAACACAAGACCCTCGCGAGGCGGACGACACTAAGACCTCCTTGTGGGGTGGCCTCACTAGGCTGGCTCCCGAGGAGTGGAGATATCAAGGCAAGGTGCACCTCGCGAGGTTCACATGACGTGAGCCATGAAGACCAAGGCCAGGCGGGCGCCAGCGGGCGGAGTGTACCAGTTTCGTCTTTAGTGCTAAGGGGCAAGCACATGCGTGGAGTCCCGAGGCATTAGGCAAAGGTTTCCATATCGGTGCAACAAGACCAAGACCGCCAAGACGACAGGATGGATGTCATCGCGGAGCCCACTACAGCATCACCACCAGAGCCTTTGCAGGCGAAGACTACTTTTGTTAGGATAGCTTGTACTAGTTGTCTGCCTTCGAATTTGGCCGTTGTGGGATCCCTTCCTGCCTAACATTTGGAAGAGGACCAGGGCCACTATAAATAGGGCCTAGCCACCACCATAGAGGGGGATCGGATCCATTCTGATTGCTCTCTGACTATAGCGCCATAAAAGCTCCTGTCTACTAGGACTACGTCGGTATTTCCCCAAAGTGGAAGGGATGATGCAGCACAGCAACGGTAGGTATGTCCCTCAGTGAAGAAACCAAGGTTATCGAACCAGTAGGAGAACCAAGCAACACAACATAAATAGCACCTACACACAAATGACAACACCTCGCAACCCGACTTGTTAAAGGGGTTGTCAATCCCTTTCGGGTAACGATGCCAGAAAATTGTAGTAGATTGAAATAATAGATCGCAAATAAAATAAAGTGCAGCAAAGTATTTTTGTATTTTTGGTTTAATAGATTTGAATAAAAATGCAAAGGAAAAGTAGATCACAAGCAAATATGAGGAAGAAGACCCGGGGGCCGTAGGTTTCACTAGTGGCTTCTCTCGAGAAATATAGCAAACAGTAGGTAAACAAATTAATGTTGGGTAATTGATAGAACCTCGAATAATTATGACGATATCCAAGAAATGATCATTACATATGCATCACGTCCAAGATTAGTAGACCGACTCCTGCCTGCATCTACTACTATTACTCCACAAATCGACCGCTATCCAGCATGCATCTAGTGTATTAAGTTCATGGAAAAACGGAGTAATGCAATAAGAACGATGACATGATGTAGACAAGATCCATTTATCTATTGTTTAGATATAGATCCCATCTTTTTATCCGTAGTAGCAACGATACGTACGTGTCGGTTCCCTTTCTGTCACTGGGATCAAGCACCGTAAGATCGAGCCCACTACAGGGCACCTCTTGCCATTGCAAGATAAATATATCAAGTTGGCCAAACAAAACCCAAATATCGGAGAAGAAATACGAGGCTGTAAGAGATCATGCATATAAGAGATCAAAGAAACTCAAATAACTTTCATGGATATAAAAAGATATGACTGATCATAAATTCAAAGTTCATCAGATCCCAACAAACACACCGCAAAAAGAGTTACATCATATGGATCTCCAAGAGACCATTGTGTTGAGAATCAAGAGAGAGAGATGAAGCCATCTAGCTACTAACGACGAATCCGAAGGTCTACAAAGAACTACTCACGCATCATCAGAGAGGCACCAATGGAGGTGGTGAACCCCATTCGAGATGGTGTCTAGATTGGATCTGGTGGTTCTGGACTCTGCGGCGGCTGGATGAATATTTCGTCAACTCCCCTACAGTTTTGGGAATGTTTGGGTATTTATAGAGCAAAGAGGCGGTCCGGGGGGCACCCGAGGTGGGCACAACCCACCAGGGCGCGCCTGTGCCTCCTGGCGTGCCCTGGTGGGTCGTCCCCTCCTCGGGACTCCCCCAGGTTCTACCAGGGCCCAACATGTTCCTTTTGGTCCATAAAAATCTCCGTAAAGTTTCGTGGCATTTGGACTCCATCTGATATTGATTTTCTGTGATGTAAAAAGATGAAAAAACGGGAACTGGCACTTGGCACTATGTCAATAGGTTAGTACCAAAAAATGATATAAAATGACTATTAAATGATTATTAAACATCCAAGATTGGTAATATAATAGCATGGAACAATCAAAAAATATAGATACATTGGAGATGTATCAGCATCCCCAAGCTTAACTCCTACTCGTCCTCGAGTAGGTAAGTGATAAAAACAGAATTTTTGATGTGGAGTGTTGTTTAACATGTCATATCATATTCTTTTCTTTATAGTATGGACAATTGGACTTTTTATGTGATTCAAAGCAATAGTCTAGTTTTGACATGATGATTTAGATACTCAAGCATATCAACAAGCAACCATGTCTTTCAAAATATCAATGCTAAAATAAGTTATCCCTACAAAACCATATAGTCTTGTCATGCTCTGTCTTCTTAACACAAAGTAATTATCATGCACAACCCCGATGACAAGCCGAGCAATTGGTTCATACTTTTCAACGCGCTTCAGCTTTTTCAACTCTTACGCAATACATGAGCGCAAGCCATGGATATAGCACTACGGGTGGAATAGAGTATGATGATAGGGGTAAATATAGAGAAGACAAAAAAGTAAGAAATTCTCACATCGATGCGGCTAACCAACGGGCTTTGGAAATGCCCATCAATCGATATCAACGTGAGGAGTAGGGATTTCCATGCAATGAATGCACTAAGAGCTGTAAGTGTTGAAAGCTCAATATGAAAACTAAGTGGGTGTGCATCTAATCCTATAATGAAAAAATCCCACTAGTATATGAAAGTGACAACATCGGAGACTCTCCATATGAAAAACATGGTGCTACTTTGAAGCACAACTATGGTAAAGGATACTAGCAATTCCCCTTCTCTCTTTGTTTATTATTGTATTATTATTTTTTCTTTTTCTTTCTGTTTTCTTTTTCTTTCTTTCTTTTCTCTGTCTTTTTTTCTCTTTTTTTCATCTCTCATTGTCCGGTGTCTCATCCCAACTTGTGGGGGAATCATAGTCTCCATCATCCTTTCCTCACTGGGGCACTTCTCTAAAAATGAATAATGATGATCATCACACTTCTATTTACTTATAACTCAAAAGAAATAAAAATTACAACTCGATAACTATGACAAAATATGACTCTATATAAATGCCTCTGGCATGTACCCGGATGTGCAATGATCAACATGTATGAAAAATGAGGAACAGTGGCTAAGCCACAAACACTATGTCAGCTATAATATCATAAAAAGCAATATGACAGTGAATGCTCAAGTCATCAAACGGAAGTGGTGGAAGTTGCATGGCAATAAATCTCGGAATGGCCATGGAAAAGCCATAATAGGTAGGTATGGTGGCTGTTTTGAGGAAGATATAATGAGGCTTATGTGTGATAGAGTGTATCATATCATGGGGTTTGGATGCACTTGCGAAGTTTGCACCACGTCTCAATGTGAGAAAGGGCAATGCACGGTACCATAGAGGCTACCAAATTGCGAAAAGGTAAGAGTGTATATAATCCATGGACTCACATTAGTCATAAAGAACTCATATACTTATTGCAAAAGTTTATTAGCCCTCAAAGCAAAGTACTACTACGCATGCCCCTAGGGGGATAGATAGGTAGGAAAAGACCATCTCTTGTCCCCGACTGCCACTCATAAGGAAGACAATCAAAAATAAATCGTGCTCCAACATTATAGCATAACGAGAGACTATATGTGCATGCTTCGGGAATCACAAACCTTAACACCGATATTCCTACTAGAGCATAATTACTCATCAACATAACTCACATATCACATCATCATATCTCAAAACTATAACTAAGAAACAAGTTTATTTTGTCCAATGATCTTCATGACATTTTTCTTTTCTTTATCCTTCTTGGATATCTATCACTTTGGGACTAATTTTCGTGTATTGCTTTTGACAAGCTCCAACAAATATAAGTGAAGATCATGAGCGTAATAAAAAAAATTCTTTCTCCCAAATTAATTTAATTGAAGCAAGAGAGAATTTCTTCAAAATTTTACTAACTCTCAAATAAATCTAAGTGAAGCAAGAGAGCATTTCTTCAAAAATACTAAGCACACTGTCCTCAAAAAGATATAAGTGAAGCACTAGAGCAAGTCCATTGCTCATAAAAATTTAAGTGAAGCATAGAGAGCAATTCTAACAAGTCATGACATAATTTTGGCTCTCTCAAATAGGTGTGTCCAACAACTATTGATGACTTAAAACACAAAATAAAACAAGCAAAGACACGTATCATACAAGACGCTCCAAGCAAAACACATATCATGTGACGAATAAAAATATAGTCTTGAGTAAAATACCGATAGTTGTTGGAAGAAAGCGGGGATGCCACTCGGGGACATCCCCAAGCTTAGTTGGTTGCTCATTTTTGGATAATAGCTTGTGATGTCGGGGCATCCCCAAGCTTAGGCTCTTCCATCCTTCATTCATCCATCGTAAGATAACCCAAAACTTGAAAACTTCAATCACACAAAACTCAACAAAACCTTTGTGAGATCCGTTAGTATAAGAATAATAAACCACTACTATAAATGTTGTATCAAACCAATTCATATTTTGTTTTTGTATTATATCTATTGTCCAACTTTTCTATGGCAAAAACTCATCAAAGAAAACCATAGAGCCATCAAAATAAACACACAACACAAAGAAAACAGAATCTGTCAAAACAGAACAGCCTGTAGCAATCTGACTATTTCAAATACTTCTGTAACTCCAAAAATTCTGAAAATTAGGACGACCTGTGAAATTTATATATTGATCTACTACAAGTGGAATTGTTATTTTATCGCTCTCTGGTAAAAAAATGAAAATTAATTTTGTGAGCTTAAAAGTTTTTGTTTTTTCAGCAAGATCAAACAACTATCACGCAAGAAGATCCTAAAGACTTTACCTGGCACAAACACTAATTAAGACACAAAGAACACAATCATAACAGTAGCATAATGAAGGAAATATGCCCTAGAGGCAATAAGAAAGTTATTATTTATTTCCTTATTTCATGATAAATTTTTATTATTCATGCTAGAATTGTATTAACCGGAAACATAATACATGTGTGAATACATAGACAAACAGAGTGTCACTAGTATCCCTCTACTTGACTAGCTCGTTGAATCAAAGATGGTTAAGTTTCCTAGCCATAGACATGAGTTGTCATTTGATTAACGAGGTCACATCATTAGAGAATGATGTGATTGACTTGACCCATTCGGTTAGCATAGCACTTGATCATTTAGTTTGTTGCTATTGCTTTCTTCATGACTTATACATGTTCCTATGACTATGAGATTATGCAACTCCCGTTTACCGGAGGAACACTTTCTGTGCTACCAAACGTCACAACGTAACTGGGTGATTATAAAGGTGCTCTACAGGTGTCTCCAAAGGTACTTGTTGGTTTGGCGTATTTCGAGATTAGGATTTGTCACTCGATTGTCGGAGAGGTATCTCTGGGCCCTCTCGGTAATGCACATCACTTAAAGCCTTGCAAGCATTGCAACTGATGAGTTAGTTGCGGGATGATGTATTACGGAACAAGTAAAGAGACTTGCCAGTAACGAGATTGAACTACGTATTGAGATACCGGCGATCGAATCTCGGGCAAGTAACATACCGATGACAAAGGGAACAACGTATGTTGTTATGCGGTTTGACCGATAAAAATCTTCGTAGAATATGTGGGAGCCAATATGAGCATCCATATTCCGCTATTGGTTATTGGCCGGAGATGTGTCTCGGTCATGTCTACATAGTTCTCGAACCCGTAGGGTCCGCACACTTAAGGTTTCGATGACAGTTATATTATGAGTTTATGAGTTTTGATGTACCGAAGGAGTTCGGAGTCCTGGATGAGATCAGGGACATGACGAGGAGTCTCGAAATGGTCGAGATGTAAAGATCGATATATTGGACGACTATATTCGGACATCGAAAAGGTTCCGAGTGATTCGGGTATTTTTCGGAGTACCGGAGAGTTACGGGAATTCGTCGGGGAGTATATGGGCCTTATTGGGCCACACGGGAATAGAGGAGAGAGGCCAAAAGGAAGGAGGCACGCGCTCCCCCCTCTGGTCCGAATTGGACAAGGGGTGCAACCCCCTTTTCCTTGTTCCTCTCTCCCTCTTTCCTTCTCTCCTACTCCAACAAGGAAGGAGGAGTCCTACTCCCGGTGGGAGTAGGCCTCCCCCCCTTGGCGCGCCCTCCTCCTAGGCCGGCCGCCTCCCCCCTTGCTCCTTTATATATGGGGGCAGGAGGGCACCCCATAGACACAACAATTGATCTCTTGATCTCTTAGCCGTGTGCGGTGCCTCCCTCCACCATAGTCCACCTCGATAATACTGTAGCGGTGCTTAGGCGAAGCCCTGCGTCGGTAGAACATCAACATCGTCACCACGCCGTCATGCTGACGAAACTCTCCCTCAACACTCGGCTGGATCGGAGTTCGAGGGACGTCATCGGGCTGAACGTGTGCTGAACTCAGAGGTGCCGTACGTTCGGTACTTGATCAGTCGAATCGTGAAGACGTACGACTACATCAACCGCGTTGTGCTAACGCTTCCGCTTTCGGTCTACAAGGGTACGTAGACAACACTCTCCCCTCTCGTTGCTATGCATCACCATGATCTTGCGTGTGCGTAGGATTTTTTTTGAAATTACTACGTTCCCCAACAGTGGCATCCGAGCCAGGTTTTATGCGTTGATGTTATATGCACGAGTAGAACACAAGTGAGTTGTGGGCGATATAAGTCATACTGCTTACCAGCATGGCATACTTTGGTTCGGCGGTATTGTTGGATGAAGCGGCCCGGACCGACATTACGCGTACGCTTACGTGAGACTGGTTCTACCGACGTGCTTTGCACACAGGTGGCTGGCGGGTGTCAGTTTCTCCAACTTTAGTTGAACCGAGTGTGGCTACACCCGGTCCTTGCGAAGGTTAAAACAGCACCAACTTGACAAACTATCATTGTGGTTTTGATGCGTAGGTAAGAACGGCTCTTGCTAAGCCCGTAGCATCCACGTAAAACTTGCAACAACAAAGTAGAGGACGTCTAACTTGTTTTTGCAGGGCATGTTGTGATGTGATATGGTCAAGACATGATGCTAAATTTTATTGTATGAGATGATCATGTTTTGTAACCGAGTTATCGGCAACTGGCAGGAGCCATATGGTTGTCACTTTATTGTATGCAATGCAATCGCCCTGTAATGCTTTACTTTATCACTAAGCGGTAGTGATAGTCGTAGAAGCATAAGATTGGCGAGACGACAACGATGCTACGATGGAGATCAAGGTGTCGTGCTGGTGATGATGGTGATCATGACGGTGCTTCGGAGATGGAGATCACAAGCACAAGATGATGATGGCCATATCATATCACTTATATTGATTGCATGTGATGTTTATCTTTTATGCATCTTATCTTGCTTTGATTGACGGTAGCATTATAAGATGATCTCTCACTAAATTTCAAGATAAAAGTGTTCTCCCTGAGTATGCACCGTTGCCAAAGTTCATCGTGCCCAGACACCACGTGATGATCGGGTGTGATAAGCTCTACGTCCATCTACAACGGGTGCAAGCCAGTTTTTGCACACGCAGAATACTCAGGTTAAACTTGACGAGCCTAGCATATGCAGATATGGCCTCGGAACACTGAGACCGAAAGGTCAAGCGTGAATCATATAGTAGATATGATCAACATATTGATGTTCACCATTGAAAGCTACTCCATTTCACGTGATGATCGGTTATGGTTTAGTTGATTTGGATCACGTGATCACTTAGAAGATTAGAGGGATGTCTTTCTAAGTGGGAGTTCTTAAGTAATATGATTAATTGAACTTAAATTTATCATGAACTTAGTCCTGGTAGTATTAGCATATCTATGTTGTAGATTAATAGCTCGCGTTTAGCTCCCCTGTTTTATTTTTGATATGTTCCTAGAGAAAAATAAGTTGAAAAATGTTAGTAGCAATGATGCGGACTTGGTCCGTGATCTGAGGATAAACCTCATTGCTGCACAGAAGAATTATGTCCTTGATGCACCGCTAGGTGACAGACCTATTGCAGGAGCTGATACAAACGTCATGAACGTTTGGCTAGCTCAATATGATGACTACTTGATAGTTTAGTGCACCATGCTTTACAGCTTAGAATCGGGACTTCAAAGACGTTTTGAACGTCATGGATCATATGGATGTTCCAGGAGTTGAAGTTAATATTTCAAGCAAATACCCGAGTTGATAGATATGAAGTCTCCAACAAGTTCTATAGCTAAAAGATGGAGGAGAATAGCTCAAGCAGTGAGCATGTGTTCAGATTGTCTGGGTACTACAATCGCTTGAATCAAGTGGGAGTTAATCTTCCAGATAAAATAGTGATTGACAGAATTCTCTAGTCACCATCACCAAGTTAGTAGAACTTCGTGATGAACTATAGTATGCAAGGGATGATGAAAACGATTCCCGACCTTTTCATGATGATGAAATCGATGAAGGTAGAAATCAAGAAAGAGCATCAAGTGTTGATGATTAACAAGACCACTAGTTTCAAGAAAAGGGCAAAGGGAAAGAAAGGGAAAGAAAGGGAACTTCAAGAAGAACGGCAAGCAAGTTGCTGCTCAAGTGAAGAAGCCCAAGTCTGGTCCTAAGCCTGACACTGAGTGCTTCTACTGCAAAGGGACTGGTCACTGGAAGCGGAACTGCCCCAAGTATTTGGCGGATAAGAAGGATAGCAAAGTCAACAAAGGTATATTGGATATACATGTTATTGATGTGTACTTCACTAGTGTTTATAGCAACCCCTCGGCATTTGATACTGGTTCAGTTGCTAAGAATAGTAACTCGAAACGGGAGTTGCAGAATGAACAGAGACTAGTTAAGGGTGAAGTGACGATGTGTATTGGAAATGGTTCCAAGATTGATATGATCATCATCGCACACTCCCAATACTTTCGGGATTAGTGTTAAACCTAAAATAAATGTTATTTAGCATTTGCGTTGAGCATGAATATGATTGGATCATGTTTATTGCAATACGGTTATTCATGTAAGTTAGAGAATAATTGTTGTTTTGTTTACATGAATAAAACCTTCTATGGTCATACACCCAATGAAAATGGTTTGTTGGATCTCGATCGTGGTGATGCACATTCTCATAATATTGAAGCCAAAAGATGCAAAGTTAATAATGATAGTGCAACTTATTTGTGGCACTGTCATTTAGGTCATATTGGTGTAAAGCGCATGAAGAAAATCCATGCTGATGGGCTTTTGGAATCACTTGATTATGAATCAGTTGATGCTTGTGAACCGTGCCTCATGGGCAAGATGAATAAAACACCGTTCTCCGGAACTATGGAGCGAGCAACAGATTTGTTGGAAATCATACATACAGATGTGTGTGGTCCGATGAATATTGAGGCTCATGGCGGGTATCGTTATTTTCTCACCTTCACAGATGATTTAAGCAGATATGGGTATATCTACTTAATGAAACATAAGTCTTAAACATTTGAAAAGTTCAAAGAATTTCAGAGTGAAGTTGAAAATCATCATAACAAGAAAATAAAGTTTCTACGATCTGATCGTGGAGAAGAATATTTGAGTTACGAGTTTGGCCTTCAGTTAAAACAATGTGAAATAGTTTCACTACTCACGCCACCTGGAACACCACAGTGTAATGGTGTGTCTGAACGTCGTAACCGTACTTTATTAGATATGGTGCGATCTATGACGTCTCTTACCGATCTACCACTATCGTTTTGGGGTTATGCATTAGAGACAGCTGCATTCACGTTAAATAGGGCACCATCTAAATCCGTTGAGACGACACCGTATGAACTATGGTTTGGCAAGAAACCTAAGCTGCCGTTTCTTAAAGTTTGAGGTTGCAATGCTTATGTGAAAAAGTTTCAACCTGATAAGCTCAAACCCAAATCGGAGAAGTGCGTCTTCATAGGATACCCAAAAGAAAATGTTGGGTACACCTTCTATCACAGATCCGAAGGCAAGATATTCGTTGCTTTGAATGGATCCTTTCTAGAGAAGGAGTTTCTCTCAAAAGAAGTGAGTGGGAGGAAAGTAGAACTTGATGAGGTAACTGTACCTGCTCCCTTATTGGAAAGTAGTTCATCACAGAAATTTGTTCCTGTGACTACTACACCAATTAGTGAGGAAGCTAATGATGATGATCATGTAACTTCAGATCAAGTTACTACCGAACCTCGTAGGTAAACCAGAGTGAGATCCGCACCAGAGTGGTACGGTAATCCTGTTCTGGAGGTCATGTTACTTGACCATGACGAACCTACGAACTATGAGGAAGCGATGATGAGCCCGAATTCCGCTAATGGCTTGAGGCCATGAAATCTGAGATGAGATCCATGTATGAGAACAAAGTATGGACTTTGATTGACTTGCCCAAAGATCAGCGAGCCATTGAGATTAAATGGATCTTCAAGAGGAAGACGGACATTGATAGTAGTGTTACTATCTACAAAGCTAGAATTGTCGCAAAAGGTTTTCGACAAGTTCAAGGTGTTGACTACGATGAGAGTTTCTCATTCGTATCTATGCTTAAGTCTGTCCGAATCATGTTAGCAATTACCACATTTTATGAAATCTGGCAAATGGATAAACAAAACTGCATTCCTTAATGGATTTATTAAAGAAGAGTTGTATATGGTGCAACCAGAAGGTTTTGTCAATCCTAAAGGTGCTAACAAAATATGCAAGCTCCAGCGATCCATCTATGGACTGGTGCAAGCATCTCGGAGTTGGAATATACGCTTTGATAAGTTGATCAAAGCATATAGTTTTATACAGACTTGCGGTGAAGCCTGTATTTACAAGAAAGTGAGTGGGAGCACTACATCATTTCTGATAAGTATATGTGAATGACATATTGTTGATCAGAGATAATGTAGAATTATTTTGCAAAGCATAAAGGAGTGTTTGAAAGGAGTTTTTCAAAGAAAGACCTCGGTGAAGCTGCTTACATATTGAGCATCAAGATCTATAGAGATAGATCAAGACACTTGATAAGTTTTTCAATGAGTACATACCTTGACAAGATTTTGAAGTAGTTCAAAATGGAACAGTCAAAGAAAGAGTTCTTGCCCGTGTTACAAGGTGTGAAACTGAGTAAGACTCAAAGTCCGACCACGGCAGAAGATAGAAAGAGAATGAAACTCATTCCCTATGCCTTGGCCATAGGTTCTATAAAATATGCCATGCTGTGTACCAGATCTATTGTATACCCTACACTGTTTTTGGCAAGGGAGTACAATAGTGATCTAGGAGTAGATCACTGGACAACGGTCAAAATTATCCTTAGTGGAATAAGGATATGTTTCTCGATTATGGAGGTGACAAAAAGGTTCGTCGTAAAGGGTTACGTCGATGCAAATTTTGACACTGATCCAGATGACTCTAAATCTCAATCTGGATACATATTGAAAGTGGGAGCAATTAGCTAGAGTAGCTCCATGCAGAGCATTGTTGACATAGAAATTTGCAAAATATACGGATCTGAATGTGGCAGACCCGTTGACTAAACTTCTCTCACAAGCAAAACATGATCACACCTTAGTACCCTTTGGGTGTTAATCACATAGTGATGTGAACTAGATTATTGACTCTAGTAAACCCTTTGGGTGTTGGTCACATGTTGATGTGAACTATGGGTGTTAATCACATGGTGATGTGAACTATTGGTATTAAATCACATGGCGATGTGAACTAGATTATTGACTCTAGTGCAAGTGGGAGACTGAAGGAAATATGCCCTAGAGGCAATAATAAAGTTATTGTTTATTTCCTTATTTCATGATAAATGTTTATTATTCATGCTAGAATTGTATTAACCGGAAACATAATACATGTGTGAATACATAGACAAACAGAGTGTCACTAGTATGCCTCTACTTGACTAGCTCGTTGAATCAAAGATGGTTAAGTTTCCTAGCCATAGACATGAGTTGTCATTTGATTAACGAGGTCACATCATTAGAGAATGATGTGATTGACTTGACCCATTCCGTTAGCATAGCACTTGATCATTTAGTTTGTTGCTATTGCTTTCTTCATGACTTATACATGTTCCTATGACTATGAGATTATGCAACTCCTGTTTACCGGAGGAACACTTTGTGTGCTACCAAACGTCACAACGTAATTGGGTGATTATAAAGGTGCTCTACAGGTGTCTCCAAAGGTACTTGTTGGTTTGGCGTATTTTGAGATTAGGATTTGTCACTCCGATTGTCGGAGAGGTATCTCTGGGCCCTCTCGGTAATGCACATCACTTAAAGCCTTGCAAGCATTGCAACTAATGAGTTAGTTGCGGGATGATCTATTACGGAACGAGTAAAGAGACTTGTCGGTAACGAGATTGAACTAGGTATTGAGATACCGACGATCGAATCTCGGGCAAGTAACATACCGATGACAAAGGGAACAACGTATGTTGTTATGCGGTTTGACCGATAAAGATCTTCGTAGAATATGTGGGAGCCAATATGAGCATCCATGTTCCGCTATTGGTTATTGGCCGGAGACGTGTATCGGTCATGTCTACATAGTTCTCGAACCCGTAGGGTCCGCACGCTTAAGGTTTCGATGACAGTTATATTATGAGTTTATGAGTTTTGATGTACCGAAGGAGTTCGGAGTCCCGGATGAGATCAGGGACATGACGAGGAGTCTCGAAATGGTCGAGATGTAAAGATCGATATATTGGACGACTATATTCGGACATCGAAATGGTTCCGAGTGATTCGGGTATTTTTCGGAGTACGGGAGAGTTACGGGAATTCGCCGGGTAGTATATCGGCCTTATTGGGCCATACGGGAATAGAGGAGAGATGCCAAAAGGAAGGAGGCGCGCGCCCCCCCTCTGGTCCGAATTGGACAAGGGGTGCAACCCCCTTTTCCTTGTTCCTCTCCCCCTCTTTCCTTCTCTCCTACTCCAACAAGGGAAGGAGGAGTCCTACTCCCGGTGGGAGTAGGACTCCCCCCTTGGCGCGCCCTCCTCCTAGGCCGGCCGCCTCCTCCCTTGCTCCTTTATATACGGGGGCAGGGGGCACCCCATAGACACAACAATTGATCTCTTGATCTCTTAGCCGTGTGCGGTGCCCCCCTCCACCATAGTCCACCTCGATAATACTGTAGCGGTGCTTAGGCGAAGCCCTGCGTCGGTAGAACATCAACATCGTCACCATGCCGTCATGCTGATGAAACTCTCCCTCAACACTCGGCTGGATCGGAGTTCGGGGACGTCATCGGGCTGAACATGTGCTAAACTCGGAGGTGCCGTACGTTCGGTACTTGATCGGTCGAATCATGAAGACGTACGACTACATCAACCGCGTTGGGCTAACGCTTCCGCTTTTGGTCTACAAGGGTACGTAGACAACACTTTCCCCTCTCATTGCTATGCATCACCATGATCATGCGTGTGCGTAGGAAATTTTTTGAAATTACTACGTTCCCCAACAGTGGCATCCGAGCCAGGTTTTATGCGTTGATGTTATATGCACGAGTAGAACACAAGTGAGTTGTGGGCGATATAAGTCATACTGCTTACCAGCATGTCATACTTTGGTTCGGCGGCATTGTTGGATGAAGCGGCCCGGACCGACATTACGCGTATGCTTACGCGAGACTGGTTCTACCGACGTGCTTTGCACATAGGTGGCTGGCGGGTGTCAGTTTCTCCAACTTTAGTTGAACCGAGTGTGGCAACGCCCGGTCCTTACGAAGGTTAAAACAGAACCAACTTGACAAACTATCATTGTGGTTTTGATGCGTAGGTAAGAACAGTTCTTGCTAAGCCCGTAGCATCCACGTAAAACTTGCAACAACAAAGTAGAGGACGTCTAACTTGTTTTTGCAGGGCATGTTGTGATGTGATATGGTTAAGACATGATGCTAAATTTTATTGTATGAGATGATCATGTTTTGTAACCGAGTTATCGGCAACTGGCAGGAGCCATATGGTTGTCGCTTTATTGTATGCAATGCAATCGCCCTGTAATGCTTTACTTTATCACTAAGCGGTAGCGATAGTCATAGAAGCATAAGATTGGCGAGACGACAACGATGCTACGATGGAGATCAAGGTGTCGTGCTGGTGACGATGGTGATCATGACGGTGCTTCGGAGATGGAGATCACAAGCACAAGATGATGATGGCCATATCATATCACTTATATTGATTGCATGTGATGTTTATCTTTTATGCATCTTATCTTGCTTTGATTGACGGTAGCATTATAATATGATCTCTCACTAAATTTCAAGATAAAAGTGTTCTCCCTGAGTATGCACCATTGCCAAAGTTTATCGTGCCCAGACACCAAGTGATGATCGGGTGTGATAAGCTCTATGTCCATCTACAACGGGTGCAAGCCAGTTTTTGCACACGCAGAATACTCAGGTTAAACTTGATGAGCCTAGCATATGCAGATATGGCCTCAGAACACTGAGACCGAAAGGTCAAGCGTGAATCATATAGTAGATATGATCAACATATTGATGTTCACCATTGAAAGCTACTCCATTTCACGTGATGATCGGTTATGGTTTAGTTGATTAAATAAGAGATATTGTGATATCCCAACATATCCATGTTCCAACATGGAACAAACTACAACTTCACGTGCAACTAGCAACGCTATAAGAGGGGCTGAGCAAAAGCGGTAACATAGAAAAACAACGGTTTGCTAGGAAAGGTGGGTTAGAGGCTTGACATGGCAATATGGGAGGCATGATATAACAAGTGGTAGGTAGCGCAACATAGCGATAGAGCGAACAACTAGCAAGCAAAGATAGAAGTGATATCGAGGGTATGACAATCTTGCCTGAGATCCCGCAAGGAAGAAGAACGAGTCCAAGAAGTAGACAACCCAACATAGTCGAACGAATCCTCACAACTCTGGAACGAAACCGAAGATAACGAGAGAAGCAACCCGGAAAGAAGCAAGAAACATAGTAAACAACCATCACCTAACCATGGCATGATGCACAACCAAGTATGATGCATGTCCAATTTAATGAAACATGGCATGGCGAAGTGCACAAACAAAACTACATGTTAAGTGGAGCTCAATATGCAACGAGTTGCATATTGACGAAACACCAGATTCGATTATTTAGTTCTCTCGCTTTTATGTACCCAACAATATCAAATGTTGTGGAACATGGCAAGAGGTGAAGCATATGAAAACTACACATTTAAGCAAGTTTAAATGAGGGCGGAAACAACAACAACAATTCCGGAAAATCCTCATATGCATATTTCAAATTAGCTACTGTTCTGCCCTAAACATAATTTTAGAGTTGTTAAACATGCAAAGTAAGTATATCATGTTAATCTATGCATTTTTCCACCCCATTTACATATAAAGCTTATTTAAAATGGAGCTACGGTTATTTAGTTATGAAATAAATCTTTTTAACATGGCAATATGCAAATTAAATGCAAACATCATTTTAAACATCTTTAACAAGGATGAAAGTGGCATATTATCAAACTAGGCAAAATTCTAAGCAAGTTACATATATATAACATTTTAATACAATGCACGGTTGATGAGTTATTAAATGCATGAACTCTAGGGACTTTTCTGTAAAACAACGTTCTCTGGATAAAAACAAAATTCACAACAAAGGAAAAAAACACACATTGGGCCGAATCTAGCTGGCCCAACAATGCACAGTAGAGGGGCTGAGCACGTTCTCACCCATGGGCCTTGGCCCGGCCGGTGAAGAGAGGCTGGAAAGGGGCGCGCTGGGCCGGCCTACCTGCGGGGCCCACGATGGGAGGGATTCGTCACCGACCTCCTCACAAGGACGAGGCAGGGACGAACATCGACGGCGGGTGGCGGCCGTGGAAGCCCGATCCGGCCACAGACTTGCCAGATCCGGAAGGAGGCGAGGCGGGAGTGTCCGTTCCCGGCGACTGCGGGGCCGGGCATCAACGACGGTGGGGCGCCGGATCCGGGTCGGAAGGAGATGCCGGCGAGGTTCCAGCGACGAGGCCTTGGGGCAGCAGCTTCGGCAGGATGCAGATGCAGGGGGCAGCGATGGATGGTGGTGCAGGGGTCGACGAGATGCGCGAGGATGCAGGGTCGCAGACGCTAGTGGACTCCGGCGCATACAACGGCCACCGGCGGCGCTCGGGAGGATCTTGGGCGCGCGGGACGGGCCCCTGGCTCGGGCGCTCGCGGGCGCCTACGGTAGTCGGCTCGGGCCCGGGCGGGCCCACGATGGGCCTCGAGGGCCGCGGCGAAGTGGGGGAAGGCGCGGCGCGACGTGGCTTGCGCCGATTTGCTGGAAGGCGGCTGAGAGGTGAGGTGGCGTGACGTGGTTGGCTGCGGGGCGCTGGCGGCGGTGCCAAGTGGCGGAGGTGGGTTCGCTGGCACGGATTTGGAGGAGGGAAGTGGAGGCTGGCTACGGAAAACGAGGAAGGGGTAGGTAGGAGGCCAAAAATGGCAGGGGGCGTCTATTTATAGCAAGGGGGCTAGGGTTAGGGTGTTTAGATGGGTTTGAGGCCGTCTTGGAGCCCTTCGATCGTGATCGAACGGTTCTAGACGCGAGGAGGGGTTAGGTGGGCTGCAGGTGGGCTGTGCTAGAGAGAGATGGGCTAAGAAGAGAGGAGAGAGAGAGGCCTGGCAGCAGTTTTGGAGACCGAAAATGTCTGACGTTTGACCGACTATATTGTCGCTATAGTTATCCGTTGGGGCATCAAACAAGCTCCGAATGCAACGAAACTTGACAGCCGGTCTACCCACACTATAATAAGGCTGCACACCAACTTCCAACCCATTCCGAGAACATTCTTCGGCCACTTATAAAATAATATTTCGGACGTGCCGCGGGCGCGTGCGAGTGTGGTTGGGCTCAGAACGGACAACAGGGAGAATGGGGAGACCCGGACGGATGCAAGTTTTGAAAACATGATGATGCAATGCACATGATGACATGACAAGATGCAACATGCAAGCGGATGACATGGCAACGATGGCGCATAACTAGAAGACACCTGGCGCATCGGTCTCGGGGCGATACAACACTCCGCCACTACAAGAGGTTCTCGTCCCGAGATCTAGGATGGCACTGGAGGGAAATGGAAGAGGAAGAGAAGAGGTAAAACTAAGTTGCTTCTTTGACAAATGAGTGAAACCAAATAACCTTTCGAGGTTGAACAAATTGAAAGAAGAATACAACGAAGATGAACAAAGTTGAAAACACTCCGTTAGAAAAGAGGAACAAGGAACATTACTAGAACCTTGTAGGTTGAAAGACATAAGAAAAAGGGTTCCAATGGACCAGAAGTAAATGCAAGAACTCAAGATGAACGAGATGTACAAGGGACAATAAAGATCAATTATGACAACACTCCGGTTGGAAATGGAAGGCAATAATATTGTAAGTGCATCTAGTGCCACCCCTAGTTGGTTTTGGAGTATTGACGACAAACCTAGTTGAGGAACTAATGTGTTTGTGAGAATTGCAGGATAACACAGGTAGAAGTCCCTCATTGATTCGGTTTTCCTACCAGAGATGACCCCTAAAAATGTATGAAGACATTGATGTCAAAGGTGGTATGTGAAGATATTCACATTGAAGACTATGACAAGATAAGACATCGCATGGAGCCTATGGAGCTCGAAGACTCAGATCTTTCGTAGTTCTTTTTCTTCTTTATTGAGTCATAAGAACCACCGTACTGTTAAGTGGGGTCCAAGAGAACTAGTCAGAATGACTGAAGTGATGCTTAACCAAAACCTATGTCTTCGAGTGAAGACTATGAGAGAAAATCTTGTCCAGAGTCGGACAAGTCAGCTTTGCTTGTAGCCCAAGTAAAGTTGTCATGTGTGTTTGAAATCTGACCGTTGGAACATGTGTCAGTTCCTTAGTGACCCAGGGTCATTTCGGAAAAATCAGGCCGGGTTGCCTAGTGGCTATAAATAGCCCACCCCCTACAACCATAAACGATTGGCTGCTCAGAGTTAGAGTACGGCTTTTGTCGTTTGAGAGCAACCCACCTCGAAGCCTTTGAGAGAGAATTCCTTGCGAGGATAAAGCCCTAACCACCCAGAGCCAAAGAGTGTTAGGCATCACTTAAGTCTTCCTGTCTGTGTGATCTAAAGACTTATTACACTTGAGGACTGTGAATCCTCCAGCCGGTTAGGCATCGCGTTCTGAGCATCCAAGAGTCATTGTAGATCGCCGGTGAATGAAGTCTGTGAAGGTTTGGGAGTCTACCTTGAAGACTTACCAGAGTGATTGGGCAAGGTCTGTGTGACCTTAGCTCAAGGGGAATACGGTGAGGACTGGGTGTCCTGAGCTACGTGTTCTGGACTGGGTGTCCGGGACTGTGTGTCCTCAGGTTTAAATACCTAACCGCCCTAACCAGACGTGCAGTTGTCACAGCAACTGGAACTGGTCCAAGAAATCATTGTCTTCAATGAGTCACTGGTTTCATCCTTCCCTTCCCTTTACTTACTGTTGGTCCTTGTGAAGTCATTGTATGATTGCACTATCTTGTCTTCACTGAGTGACTGCTTGTTCTGATTGGCTTCATAATATCTTCCTACCTGATCCTTACTACCTAGCTGCTATTAGTCATTGTGCTTTCACTTCATTGAATACTTGACTATGGTTTGCCTAGTGTAGTCTACCTTCTGCTACATGGTAATAGGTTTATTTCTATCGTTTGTCTTCGAAACTTCCACGTTTTGAAGACTTTCATAAAAATCGCCTATTCACCCCCCTGTCGGTGTCAAAACCGGCGGATCTCGGGCAGGGGGTCCCGAACTGTGCGTCTAGGCCGGATGGTAATAGGAGGTAGGGAACACTTTGTTTTACCCAGGTTCGGGCCCTCTCGATGGAGGTAATACCCTACTCCTGCTTGATTAATATTGATGATATGGGTAGTACAAGAGTAGATCTACCACGAGATCAAGGAGGCTAAACCCTAGAAGCTTGCCTATGGTATGATTGTTGTGTATGGAGTTGATTGCCTATGGACTACAACCCTCCGGTTTATATAGACACCGGATAGGGTTAGGGTTACATGGAGTCGGTTACAATGGTAGGAGATCTTGAATATCCGCATCGCCAAGCTTGCCTTCCACGCCAAGGAAAGTCCCATCCGGACACGGGACGAAGTCTTCAATCTTGTATCTTCATAGTCCAGGAGTCCGGCTGAAGGTATAGTCCGGCTACCCGAACACCCCTAATCCAGGACTCCCTCAGTAGCCCCCGAACCAGGCTTCAATGACGATGAGTCCGGCGCGCAGATTGTTTGGCATTGCAAGGCGGGTTCCTCTCCAAATCTTGTGTTCCTGTAGGAATAATGTCCGATTTTTGTAACGTAGTGATCCTCGGCTTCCACACCCAATAATGGCCGTCTTCCGCGTGTGAATGTGAAAAGCAGGGGTGTGCTTACATCCACACCCCTACCCGTATAAACGAGCCGCCTATTTAACGGGATGGGGATTTAGGTCCAAACCACATCTTCTCCTCTCCGCGAGTTATCATCAGAGCGCTTCCAGCAAAGGTCCATTCTAACATGGCCAGCCGTCACAGCTCCTCCCTTCGCCCCTCCGGTCCCATACCCCGGGACTGGGAGAGTTGCACCGTCCCGCATAGCAAGTTAGCGTCACTTAAGGCCAAGGGATTTCTCCCTCAGGCGTACATGGTCCCAGTCCGAGCCGGTCTCGTCACCTATAATGGCGGAAAACAAGCGGAGAGCACCCCCAATCCTTCTAAAGGAGAGCGGGTGTGCCTCGTCCCCTATCTAATAAGGGGATTGGGATTTCCAATTCATCCATTTCTCCGCGGGCTTCTGGAGTTCTACGGCCTCCAGCTGCACAATCTCACGCCCGCCTCCGTATTGCATATTGCGGGTTTCGTCGCCCTTTGCGAGCTATTTTTAGGCGTTGAGGCTCATTTCACGCTGTGGAAGAGGTTATTCTGCCTGGTGCCCCGTTCTTAAAAGGGGTCTATATACCAAGTGGGCGGAGCCGAAGTATGGCGCATCGCCGGGACCGGATACCTATCCGGAACCCCAAAGAAGGCGTCCGAGGACTGGCCTTCGGAATGGTTCTATATAGATGACGTCCCGCTACCGGACCCTATCCGGGTCGGTCTCCTTGAGTTCAATAGTGCTCCATTGAAGAAACGCTTGAGCTGGCGTCCGCAGAGCTCTCAGAGAGAAAGCGACAGAGACGTCCTTTACCTGATGGGCCGGATAAGACTGTTGGCTCATTCCGGACTAACCATGATTGGAGTCATGGCCGCATGCATTATGCGGGGGGTGCAGCTGCTTCAATATAGAGGCCACCCCATGTGGGATTTCAACGGGGAGGATGACGCCACTCGTTACGGTCGTAAGGGGCCAGCCTCGACTGCCGCCCTGGTAAAGATCTTATCCTCTTTGTACAAGGGAGAAAAGGAGGAATTCCTCCGCGTCAATCCGCAGGCCGAATTTACTATGTACGATCCTCCAAGTTGGGTAAGTGAATAATTGTGCTTGCCCGTTTGTTTCATACTCCCATGGTTAGATATGTAGTCTAACGACTTCAATGTAGGAACTGCGACAGGTGGTAAAGGATATAAACAGCCGCCCTCCACAACCCGAGGACCCAGAACGGTCCCTCGATCCGGACTCCGAAGAGGATCCGGACATATCGGTGGAGCTTATCGATGGGGTGTTCCATCAGCTAAGCACGAACAATACCTTGGTAGCCATCACGGCTGATTACCCAGGGTTAATCCCGGCCTCCCAGGTGACAGAAACCGGAAGCCTCATTCCCTTGAGAGAGGTTCCATTCTCACGTATTCCGGTGTTTCTGACGACAACCGTGTTTTGTAGGGGAGATTTCCGAGGCAGGAGGCCGAACCTGCGGCGGCTAGCCAACGAGGGGCCGTAGGGCCCCGTGGGGCAAAAAGGAATGTAGTCCGGACTAAGATGCCGGCGCAAAGGTATAGCGCACCCTCTGTTTCCCTGGTGTTATTCTGTCCGGGCATATTAACGTTCGCACTATCTTCAGAATGAATAGACCTCGCCGGACTATATCCGGAGAGGTTGCCAATCGCGCCTCCACCAGCAAGGCTCCAACGTCTGGCCAGGAAGCGGAGGCGAGAACAAGGCGCGCACCGGACGCTCCTCCGACGGAGGATGCGGACAGGCTGTCTGCCACAAATTCTGAAGTGGAGAGTGCCATGAACCACAGGCATCGCCGAACAGTTCTACGCGACGCTTGTTTCTCCCAAGAGGCTTCAGATGCCTTTAATTCGGGAGATTCGTACCTCCGTGCCGCTCAAAATGGTTTAGCCAGAGCCACGGAGCAGTATGTAAAAGACATACGGGTAAGAAAATTTTGGTCAAATATATATATATACCAGTAGCCCCCAAGACTTGAAACAGTTAGAGAAACTGATTTAAGGATCATTTAATATGCAGCTTCTTACAGAGAAGAATACCGTACTGTCCCAGGAGCTGGAAAAGTGCAAGGCCCAACTAGAGGCCGCACTAGTCGCAGCAGGGGAGCCCAAAGAGACCCCCTCAGGTAAGATACACTTCGAAAGATTAGTATTGTGCGGTGTGGGTGCAAATCTGACAAATCATATTGCAGATGGCGCCGGACTAGATCCGGACAAGCAACAACTCTTACGCCGGCTAAAGGCCGGTGAGAGTATGTTGACAAAGGTGAGGCGAGAGAAGAATGATCTTCAGGATGCCAACACCAAGCTGGACGTCGAACTTGAAGATGTTCGTGGCCAGCTGTCGGACTCCACGAAGGAGAATCAGCGGCTTCGACACGGCATTTTTAGTAAGTGCTTGAACGAACTTTGAAAAAGGAGTTTGGTGGGGAAGTCGACTAACAGAGTAATGTCTGTAGGTATGCTCACAGGTCGTCCTGCAGAGGAGATGCCCGGTTCTACGGGTGACCTTCTTCCCGAACTCATGCAACTGCACGAGCGAATTCGGCAGGCGATGCGAGGCGTTGCCCAGGCCTTATGGCCTGCCCACTCCATGCCCGAGGGCCTTGGAGAACTTGCGGAGAAGCTGAAGGGAGCTCGGCGACGCTTCTGGTTGTGGAAAATATCGGCCTGCCGACAAGGCGCTAGGGAGGCCTGGGCCATGGTGAAGACCCGTTTTACGAAGTCTGACCCAAACCACATGGCCGAGGTCGGACCAGTGGGGCCTGACGGGAAGGAGATCCCTGTAAGCTTAGTATACGGCCAAGTAGAGTTAGCCGCGAAGTATTCCCAGCAGGACTGTAAATTAGACAGCCTGTTAGATGGTATAGAAGAGGAATACAATCAGTCAGAGTGACTATGTAATTTTGAATTGACATGTGCAATGCCTTCTAGCCGGATTGTAGATCGTTTGTCGTTGCCGACCTTTTCGGTTCAACCTCGGGACCTGACGGTCCAGAGTGTGTCCGAATACCATAGCGGTTATATAAGAACCGTGGTATGCGTGGAGACCAGGCGTAGGGGTCATTAGTGCTTTATCAGACAAGTGCCCAACTAGTTATGTTATATTACATGGTTAGTAAGAAACATCTTCCAGAGAGAATAGTTCCGTTAGGGGTTCCTTTCGCTGGGAGGCATGCCCTAAAGTGCATGTCTGAACTGCGTAAAAAGACGCAGAAAAAAAGCATCTGGGGGTGCATAAAGTGAGTAAAAAGATCATCTTTTATCTCACCGACCGAATATTCCCTTAAGAACGCTAGCTTTCGGCTTCACCCAGTCTGAGGTACACATCCGGCTGACCCAGCAGTAACAATCGCAGAGGTGCTCCCTTTACCACCTAGCCGAACAATCGGGAATGTAGGGGTAAGCACAGGAGCCAGGCAACCTAGCTTGGCCAAAACTTAAGTCATATCGATGCATATAATGGTGAAGAAAAAGGTACATGCGGAAGTTTGACGCATGTGTTGGGCGTGAAGCCCGTATAAATAAGCTTCTGTTAAAGAAGCCCCTAGGTTTAATGAGCGCGAGTGGCGCGTCACTAGATGAGCCTTTAAGGGCTATAAAAGAAAAGAGGGGAAGGAGAGAAATGTAAGACAGAAAAAATGCAAAAAATGGACAGAGGAAGGAGACGAACATAGAGTCCGGCGCTAGGCATAGAATCTTCGGAGACGGGTGGCGTTCCACGGGTTCGGCTCGAGTCGGTTATCCGACGCATCTCGCAGGCGGTACGCCCCGCCAGTCAGGACTTGGTCGATTATGAATGGACCTTCCCACTTGGGCTTGAGTTTGTCCTTTTTCTTATCCGGCAGGCGTAGAACTAGTTCGCCAACATTGTAATTTTTGGCCCGTACTTCTCTGCTTTGATATCTTCGGGCCTGCTGTTGATAAAATGCGGAACGGGCTTTTGCCACGTCACGCTCCTCCTCCAGGGCATCCAAGTTGTCCTGCCGATTGAGCTCGGCTTCTCTTTCTTCGTACATGCGCACTCTAGGTGAGTCATGAATTATGTCGCAGGGCAGAACTGCCTCTGTGCCGTACACCATAAAAAATGGTGTGTATCCGGTGGTGCGATTTGGCGTGGTCCGCAGCCCCCATAGCACGGAGTCGAGCTCCTCTACCCAATGCGTGTTAGATTCCTTGAGGGACCGCACCAGTCTGGGTTTAATGCCACTCATGGTAAGACCATTTGCACGTTCGACCTGGCCGTTGGTTTGTGGGTGATAGACGGAAGCATAATCGAGCTTGATGCCCATGTTTTTGCACCAGAGTTTTACCTTGTCGGCGGTAAAGTTTGTACCGTTATCGGTTATGATGCTGTGGGGGACGCCATAACGGTGTACAACTCCGGATATGAAGTCTATCACAGGTCCGGATTCGGCCGTTTTAACAGGCTTGGCTTCTATCCATTTGGTGAATTTATCCACCATGACCAGTAGGTATTTTTTCCTAGCGGTCCCACCTTTAAGGGGTCCGACCATGTCAAGCCCCTAGACTGCAAAAGGCCAGGTGATGGGTATAGTTTGGAGTGCGGTGGGTGGCATATGGCTTTGGTTGGCAAAAAGTTGGCAACCAGCGCATCGTTGGACTAGGTCCTGAGCGTCTGCTCGGGCCGTCGGCCAATAAAAACCTGTACGGAAAGCCTTGCTAACAAGGGACCGAGCAGCGGCGTGGTGACCACCGAGTCCGGCATGAATTTCAGCCAGAAGGTTCCGCCCTTCCTCTTCGGAGATGCACCTTTGGAGGACTCCGGTAGTGCTTTTCTTATAAAGCTCTCCCTCATGGACTCTATAGGCTTTGGATCGCCGCACTATGCAGCGGGCCTCGTTTTGGTCCTCCGGGAGTTCCTGCCTAGTAAGGTAGGCTAGGAATGGTTCTTTCCACGGGGTGATGACCGCCATTATTACGTGGGATGAAGGTGTAATTTCATTGGCAGAGCCTCCAATTGTGTCAGATTGTTTGGCGTCGAGTGGTGCGGCTGGGTCCGGGCTGTTATTTGCGGGTTCCCCCTCCCATGCTACGGATGCCTTGAACAATCTTTCCAAAAAGATGTTGGGGGGGACTGCATCGCGTTTTGCTCCGATGCGTGCCAGGACGTCCGCTGCTTGATTGTTTTCTCGGGCTATATGGTGAAACTCCAGCCCTTCGAACCGAGCTGACATTTTTAGGACGGCGTTGCGGTAAGCTGTCATTTTTGGGTCTTTGGCGTCGAAGTCTCCATTTATTTGGGATATTGCGAGGTTTGAATCCCCGCGTACCTCTAGGCGCTGGATACCCATGGATACTGCTATCCAGAGACCATGTAGGAGGGCCTCATATTCGGCTGCATTGTTGGAATCCATGTACATGATCTGGAGCACATATTGGACTGTGTCTCCTGTGGGGGATGTCAGGACGACGCCAGCCCCCAGTCCGGCCAACATTTTGGAGCCGTTGAAATGCATAATCCAGTTTGAATATGCGCCGTACTCTTTAGGGAGCTCGGCCTCCGTCCATTCTGTGACGAAGTCGGCCAAAACTTGCGATTTAATAGCTCGCCGTGGCTTATAGGTTATATCGAATGGGAGAAGCTCGATGGCCCATTTTGCAATCCGGCCCGTTGCATCGCGGTTGTTGATAATATCGTTTAGTGGCACTTCCGAGGCTACTGTTATGGAACACTCTTGAAAGTAGTGTCGTAGCTTCCGGGATGCCATGAATACCGCGTATGCAATCTTTTGATAGTGCGGGTACCGTGATTTGCATGGAGTGAGGACAGTGGATACGTAGTAGACCGGCCTTTGAAGGGGGAATTTGTGTCCATCCGTTTCCCGCTCGACAACGAGCACTGCGCTGACAACTTGATGTGTTGCTGCAATGTACAATAACATTGGTTCGCCGGTGATTGGCGCGGCCAGGACTGGGTTTGTTGCCAATATGGCTTTTATTTCCTCAAGTTCGGCCGTGGCGGCATCCGTCCACTCGAAGTGTTCGGTGCGCCGAAGGAGGCGATAAAGGGGTAGTGCCTTTTCTCCCAAGCGGGAGATGAAGCGGCTTAAAGCCGCCATGCATCCGGTTAATTTTTGTATTTGTTTGAGGTCCTTTGGGATATCCAATTGTGACAAAGCTCGGATCTTGGCTGGATTTGCTTCAATTCCTCTATCGGATACAATGAAGCCCAAGAGCTTTCCGGCTGGAACGCCGAAGACGCATTTTTCCGGGTTGAGCTTGATGTCATATTGTCGGAGGTTATCGAATGTAAGCCTCAAGTCGTTTACTAGGGATTCGACATGTCTTGATTTGGCGACCACATCATCCACATACGCCTCCACTGTTTTGCCGATCTGGTTTGCCAGACATGTCTGGATCATGCGCTGATATGTTGCACCGGCGTTTTTCAACCCAAGGGCATTGTGTTGAAGCAGAATGGGCCGTATGGTGTGATGAATGTTGTTGCAGCTTGGTCTGATTCTGCCATCTTGATTTGATGGTAACCGGAGTATGCGTCGAGGAAACACAACGAATCGTGTCCTGCGGTGGCATCGATAATTTGATCGATACGGGGGAGGGGGAAGGGATCCTTTGGGCAAGCCTTGTTAAGGTCTTTAAAATCGACACACAGGCGCCAGGATTTGTCCTTCTTTGGTACCATCACCAGGTTTGCTAGCCAGTCCGGATGTTTTATTTCTCTAATGAATCCGGCCTCCAATAGCTTGGCTAGCTCCTCTCCCATAGCCTGTCTCTTGGGTTCGGAAAAACGCCGAAGGGCTTGTTTGACAGGTTTGAATCCTTTTAGGATATTTAAGCTGTGTTCGGCCAGCCTGCGTGGGATCCCTGGCATGTCTGAAGGGTGCCAGGCGAAAATGTCCCAGTTCTCTCGTAGGAACTCTCGCAGTGCGGCGTCTACATCAGGGTTCAGTCGTGCCCCGATGGAAGCTGTTTTATTGGGGTCCGTTGGATGGACCTCGAATTTGACTATTTCGTCAGCTGGCTTGAAGGATGTGGATTTGGGTCTCTTGTCGAGTATCACATCATCCCTGTTAACCGTGGAGCGCAGCGCAGTCAGTTCCTCGGCCGCTAAGGCTTCGGATAGTGCCTCAAGGGCTAATGCGGCCGTCTTGTTTTCGGCGCGGAGTGCTATGTCCGGATCACTAGCTAGAGTGATAATTCCATTCAGCCCGGGCATCTTAAGCTTCATGTACCCGTAATGGGGTATTGCTTGGAAGATTGTGAATGCTTCCCGCCCTAGTAAAGCGTGATGTCCGCTCTTAAACGGGGCCACCTGAAACGTGACTTCTTCGGACCTATAATTATCCGGCGTGCCGAACACCACATCTAGCGTGATTTTTCCTGTGCAGCGCGCTTCCCGACTGGGGATTATTCCTCTAAAGGTTGTGCTGCTTCGCTCGGTGCGGTTCCAGTCTATTTCCATTTTTTGAAGGGTTTCCTCATAAATGAGGTTCAGTCCGCTGCCTCCATCCATGAGCACCTTGGTGAGGCTAAAGCCGTCCACTATGGGACTGAGGACCAATGCGGCTGGTGCTTGGGCTGTTCGGAATCTAGGTTCATCACTTGCGTTGAAGGTAATAGCAGTGTCGCTCCATGGATTTATTGTTGCAACTTGATAGACTTCGGCGAGGCTGCAGAGTGTTCTTTTTCGCATATTGTTTGATGCGAAAGTCTCGAAGACTGTGAGAACAGTACTGGTGTCCTCGAGCTGGCTTTCTGCGGCCTCCAGGATTAAGAGGTCCTCGCCAATTTTGGCCACCTGCCGGAGTATCCAACATGCTCTAAGGCTGTGAGTTGGTGTGGCGTCCTCTGTACTGTGAATTCTACAGGGTCCATCAAGCCACCTTTCCAGTACGGTTCCACGCCCTGTAGAGGGTTTTGGCTTTTTGGTGTTTATCCCGGGTGTCCTATGATGATGCACCCTCTTAGTTCAGACGGGATTACTATTCAAGGTCGGATTATCCCAAAATTTTATTTCGGTTTTCCAGGCGCTTTCCATCGCACAGTATTTTTGTACTATGGACGCCAAGTCAGCGAAGCGTGTAATATCACGACGACTTACGGCGTTAAGGATTCCCTCGTCCATGCAATTACTGCAAAAAATAGAGATTGCGTCCCCCTCGCGGCAATCCTTTATCCTGTTCATAACCAGGAGGAATCTGGCCCAGTAATGATGTACTGTTTCCTCGGGCCTCTGCCTGATTTGGGAGAGATCGCTTATGTTCGGGTGGGCGGGTGTCGTTGAATCTGCAGCCTCACCCAATCCAAGATTCGGAGGCCGTAGAGTTTTCGAACTCTGAAGTTCGGGTTCTTGGACATTGTCCAACGAATCTAGCCCGTTGCCTGATCCTAAGCTCAGGTCTTGAGTTACATCCTCCTCTCCGCGGGTATCCGGCTTGGAGGAATCGGGAATTCGGACGTAGCTAGTCCTTAAAATAGATGAAGGGTCGCCACACTGCGCCTCTACCACGGCAACATGGTGGGTGACTTGGGGAGAGTTAATTTCTCTCAGATCGGGTTTAAGCCCAACCTGGTCGTAATCCGTAGCGACCCCCAGGCTGGCGATGCGATCCAAGAGCTCGTTTATGGAAGAGAGCTCCATTGGTTCTAGCTGCTCGACGAGTTCCGAGCTGACGTGTAGGTTCCTTTTGATGACCCGAGAGGTCACCGTCGGCGCGACAATCGAACAGGCGGTCATGAGGAAACCACCTAGCCGGAGGGTTTGGCCGACAGCCAAGGCTCCCTTAGCAACGGCGCCATCTTTAAAGACGGGAGGAGGCATCCTTCCTGATTGTGACGGCACAGAGGAACTCTCAATGAAAGCACCAATGTCGGTGTCAAAACCGGCGGATCTCGGGTAGGGGGTCCCGAACTGTGCGTCTAGGCCGGATGGTAACAGGAGGTAGGGAACACTTTGTTTTACCCAGGTTCGGGCCCTCTCGATGGAGGTAATACCCTACTCCTGCTTGATTAATATTGATGATATGGGTAGTACAAGAGTAGATCTACCACGAGATCAAGGAGGCTAAACCCTAGAAGCTAGCCTATGGTATGATTGTTGTGTATGGAGTTGATTGCCTACGGACTACAACCCTCCGGTTTATATAGACACTGGATAGGGTTAGGGTTACATGGAGTCGGTTACAATGGTAGGAGATCTTGAATATCCGCATCGCCAAGCTTGCCTTTCACGCCAAGGAAAGTCCCATCCGGACATGGGACGAAGTCTTCAATCTTGTATCTTCATAGTCCAGGAGTCCGGCTGAAGGCATAGTCCGGCTACCCGAACACCCCCTAATCCAGGACTCCCTCACCCCCTCTAGTCGATATAACGCACTTTCAATTGGTATCAGAGCAAGGTACTCCCTTGTTTTGTGTGATTCGGTTTAACCACCTGGAGTTTTAGCTATGTCGACTGCAGGGATAATTAAAGTCTCTGCTGCGTGCCCCGTCTTTGATGGAACTGAATATCCCTACTGGAAGAATAAGATGCGCATGCATCTTGAAGCCATTGACGTCGACCTATGGTATGTCGTCAAGAACGGCGTTCCCAAGGCTGGAGAAGGTGTCACTGCTGCTGACGTCAAGAAGTTCGTTCAACTGGACTCTACTGCCAAGAATATCATCTGTGGTCATCTGACCAAAGGACAGTATGGCCGCGTGAGTGCTTTGGAAACATCTAAGCTAGTCTGGGACTGGCTCTCCAAGGTCAACGAAGGCGTCTCAACCCAGAGAGATCAGAGAATCAGTGTCCTTCGCAACCTCTTCAACCGCTTCAAGAGAAATGACAATGAGAATGTCCAGCTCACGTTTGATCGACTCACTGACATCACAAATGAGCTTCAAGCCCTCGGCGCTACTGAGATCACCAAGCATGAAGTCGTCAAGACACTCCTGAGATCACTTGACAGTTCGTTTGACACCCTAGCCCTGATGATTCAAGAACGTCCTAATTTCAAGACACTCGATCCATATGACATACTTGAGAGGCTCAACACACATGAGTTTCAGCTTTCTGAGAAAAGAGATATCTATGGTCCCAACTATGGGCGAACTCGTGCCTTGAAGGCAAAAGCTGTCTCCTCATCTGAAGAAGAATCTGACAGCAGTTCTGATGATCCTGAAGACATTGGAAAGGAGCTTGCTATGTTTGTGAAGAAGTTCCAAAAATTCACCAAGAAGAAAGGCTTCAGAAAGTCTTCACGATCAAGCTCAAGGAATGATGAAGCTTCTGCTCATGACTACAAGAAGAAAACATGCCACAAGTGCAAGAAACCTGGCCACTACATCTCTGAGTGTCCGCAGTGGGACATTGAGAACAAGAAGAAAAAGAAGAGCAAGGAGTATGATTCTGATGACAAGAAGAAGAAGAAATACTCAAAGTCTTCTTCCAAGTCCTCCTCAAAGTCTTCATCACACAAGAAGAGCTCATCTGGCAAGGCACATGCGTTTGTTGGCAAGGAAATGGATTCAGAGGAGGAGTCCGCTTCTGAGGAGGCGGAGGTGGAGTCCGAGGAGGAGTCCCATTCTGGCGTTGCGAGTCTGGCTACGGCATACGTTGCCAAGTCCATCTTCAACACTGAAGACAATGACTCCATCACCAAAACCGATGCAAATGACAAGGACTACTCCGCTCCTACCTACTGCTTCATGGCACGCGGTGCCAAGGTAAACACACGCACTACTCACTATCAAACATCTAGTGACGATGACTCTGATTGTGGTTCCAAACCCAGCTACAAAACACTCGCTAAAATTGCAACTGAACAACATAAAACCATGGAACACATTCAAAAACTGTTAGACAAAAGCGATGATCTGTTAGACGCTGAAATGACTCGATCTCAGTCCTTAATTGAAGACATAAAAAATCTTCACGTTAAGTATGAGGAACTTGAAAGTCGTCATGAAACGCTCTCAAAAGCTCATGAAAGGCTTTCCTATGATTATCTTCAAAGGAAGCAAGATCTTGAGAAATTGAGAGCGGCTCATGAAGATCTTCAAAAAGAAAACGAGTCGCTTCGTGCCAAATAGATCAGTTCAGCTCAGGAAGGATTTGAACCACCATGTCTTAAATGCATTGAGAGTGATAATGCTACTTCTGTTGCTGAATGTTCTACTGCTGCTACTGTTGCAATATCTTCAACTGTTGAGGTGGGAACTAACCCCTCTGCTGAGGATACCACTGCTATTGCTGATGACAATGCTAGGTTGAAGACATTGCTTGAAACAGGGATGTACAAAAGTCTCAAAGGGCATCAGACACTATGTGATGTCCTCAAAAGGCAGGTCCTGAACCGAAACCCTAGGAAAGAGGGTGTTGGTTTGTAAGGAAAATGAATGCTGATGGCTCTTACTGGAAACCTGAGCAGTACCCCAAAACCACATGGGTTGCAGCAAAGGAACCTTCAGCAGATCCATCCACTCTATCTGGCTTCACTTGTGCTAACCCCATTGTCATTGATGAATCCTTTGATGCAAACTATAAACTGTTTAAGAATCAAAATGGTAAAGTGTTTGCCAGGTTATTGGTACTAACTGCAGGAATGGACCGCCTATGAAGAAGATGTGGGTGCCCAAAAAGTGTTTGGAGAATCTTCCTGTGAATGTCATCATGACACCACAGGTGAAGAAGACAAACCCCAGACCACAGGCTTCATACGGTCCAAAGGCTTCATACAGACAGAGGACTCACCGGAGTCAAACTAACGCAAATGTTTTGCAGGGAAGCCATACTCAGGCCTATGAATATGAGCGCGGTTCATCAAACCGCCATGTTCATAAGACCAAGAACTATTTTGCTTAATCTTATGAATACTATTGTCCTCCTGCAAGACTTTTCGCTAGGGCTGCAAAGCCAAAGTTCTCAGATGCTGCACTTAGACTCATTGCTTCGAAGCCACCCTTGAAGATGTGGGTGGCTAAGAAAGCTTAACTCTCTTTTGCAGGGAAGGGTCTCCAGCAGAAAACCAAAATCGTCTGACGCTATTGCTAGGGACCTTAAACATCTTGTAGGGTGCAAGATCAAATGCCCAAATGGTCTTATTATGTACTTCGTTCCTGAATCGCTCGCTACTCGCCCTATCAGTCCAAATCTCGATCTAAGCTTTCATAACCCACTGGTTCGTCAAATGTTTTTGCTTCACAATTCTCTTCGTGAGGCCTATCCCCCTAACTGCACTGTAGGGTACGACACCAGCAGCTTCAGAATGGATTATTGATAGTGGGTGTACCAATCACATGACTGGCAAGAGAAGCCTTCTTATGGACTCAACCTTACGTCCATCCGACAAGAGTCACATCACATTTGCTGACACTGGTAAAAGTAAGGTATTGGGTCTAGGTAGAGTTGCAATCTCAAAGGATCAACACATGGATAAAGTCATGCTTGTTGAATCCCTTGGTTTCAACTTAATGTCTGTCTCAATGCTTTGCGATTTAAACATGATCGTGATGTTTGGAAAATATCGTTGCCTTGTTCTAATGGAATCTGACAAGTCTCTAGTGTTTGAAGGGTATAGGAAAGATGATTTGTACGTGGTAGATTTCTCAGCAGGACCACAACTTGCCGTATGTCTTCTGGCAAAAGCTTCAGAATGCTGGCTCTGGCATCGGAGGCTAGGGCATGCTGGCATGAGGAACCTCCACACCCTTGCAAAGAAGAAGCATGTCATAGGCATCGAGGGCGTCAAGTTCAAGAAAGATCACTTATGCGGTGCCTGTGAAGCAGGAAAGATGACGAGGGCAAAGCATCCCTCGAAGACAATCATGACAACAACTCGACCCTTCGAACTGCTCCACATGGATCTTTTCGGTCCCACTCATTACTCAACTCTTACTACTACTGCTTGTCTCTATGGCTTTGTCATTGTTGATGATTATTATAGATATACTTGGGTGCACATAATCCTCTACAAGACTGAAGTGCAGGATGTCTTCAGACGCTTCGCCAATCGAGCAATGAACAATTATGGCGCCAAGATAAAGCACATCAGAAGTGACAATGGCACTGAATTCAAGAACACTGGCCTTGATACATATCTTGATACTTTGGGCATCACACATGAATTCTCAGCTCCGTACACGCCACAGCAGAATGGCATCGTCGAACGCAAGAACAGAACACTCATTGAGATGGCCCGAACGATGCTTGATGAATACAAGACTCCAAGAAAATTCTGGCCTGAAGCCATTGATACTGCATGCCATACAATCAATCGTGTTTATCTTCACAAGCTTCTGAACAAGACATCTTATGAGCTCCTTACTGGCAAGAAGCCAAATGTCAGTTACTTCAGAGTATTTGGCGCCAGGTGCTGGATCAAGGATCCACATCACACTTCAAAATTTGCACCAAAAGCACATGAGGGTTTTATGCTTGGATATGGAAAGGATTCGCACTCCTACAGAGTCTTCAATCTCTTTCATTATAAAGTGGTTGAAACAGTGGATGTGCGGTTCGATGAGACTAACGGTTCACAAAGAGAGCAACTGCCAAATGTGCTAGATGAAGTTCCATCCAGTGAATCAATCAAACTTATGGGAACTGGAGAAATCATACCCTCTGAAGCTCAACCTGAAGAGGAACTTATCATCTCCGCACCTGATCAACCTGAAGACAATGCTCAGCCTGAAGACAATCCCTCTAACAATGACAATGATCAGTAAGAACAAAATCTTCGCCCTGTACATCCTCGTGTTGCAAATGAAGTGCAGATTGAGAGAATAATTGATAGCATCAATGCACCCGGTCCGCTCACTCGTTCAAGGGCAACACAGCTAGCAAATTTCTGTGGGCACTTCGCATTCGTCTCAATAACAGAACCCAAGAAAGTTGAAGAAGCCTTCATGGAACCTGAATGGATTCAAGCTATGCAAGAAGAGCTTCAACAGTTTGAGCTGAATAATGTATGGGAACTGGTTAAGCGTCCTGATCCTCGGAAGCACAATATAATAGGCACCAAATGGATATATCGCAACAAGCAAGATGAGCATGGTCAAGTTGTCAGAAACAAAGCTCGTCTCGTTGCTCAAGGATATACTCAAGTTGAAGGGATTGACTTTGATGAAACATTTGCTCCTGTTGCTCGACTTGAAGCCATACGCATACTGCTGGCCTATGCAAATCATCATAACATACTTCTATATCAAATGGATGTGAAGAGCGCTTTTCTCAATGGCAAGATTGAAGAAGAAGTGTATGTTGCACAACCGCCTGGCTTTGAAGATCCAAAACATCCTGACATGGTATACAAGCTCAACAAGGCACTGTATGGCCTCAAACAAGCCCCTCGGGCTTGGTATGACACACTCAAACACTTCCTGAAGAGCAAAGGCTTCACACCTGGTTCCCTCGACCCCACTCTCTTCACGAAGACATATGATGGTGAACTGTTTGTGTGCCAAATATATGTGGATGACATTATCTTCGGCTGCACCAATCAGAAATACAGTGAAGAATTTGGATATATGATGCAAGAGCAATACCAGATGTCCATGATGGCAGAGCTGAAGTTCTTCCTTGGTCTTCAAATACGACAGCAACGCAACGGCATCTTTATATCTCAAGAGAAGTATCTCAAAGATTGCCTGAAGAAGTTCGGTATGCAAGACTGCAAAGGCTTCACGACGCCAATGCCAGCCAGACATCATCTGGGTCCCGACGATAACGGTAAAGAGTTCAATCAAAAGGTATACCGCTCCATGATTGGTTCTTTACTTTATCTATGTGCATCTAGGCCAGATATTATGCTTAGTGTTTGCATGTGTGTTCTATTCCAAGCGGCACCAAAGGAATCGCATCACTTAGCTGTGAAGCGAATTCTTTGATATTTGGCTTACACCCCAACTCTAGGATTATGGTATCCAAAGGGCTCAGAGTTTGATCTAGTTGGATTCTCAGATGCTGATTATGCTAGTGACAAGGTGGATCGCAAGTCTACATCAGGCACATGTCATTTTCTGGGACGATCACTTGTATTTGGTCTTCAAAGAAGCAGAACTGTGTATCTCTCTCCACTGCTAAATCTGAATACATTGCTGCTGGATCTTGCTGCGCTCAGCTTCTGTGGATGAAGCAAACACTCAAAGACTATGGCATTCATCTGAAGCAAGTGCCACTCTACTGCGACAACGAAAGCGCCATCAAGATTGCCAACAACCCAGTTCAGCACTCGAAGACAAAGCACATTGAGATTCGTCATCACTTTCTCAGAGATCATGTTGTGAAGGAAGATATTGATATCATACACGTCAACACTGAAGAGCAATTGGCAGATATCTTCACCAAGCCCTTGGATGAGAAGAGATTTTGCAAGTTATGGTGTGAGCTAAATATCTTGGAATCCTCAAATGTCCTGTGATCAGGCACACATCCTAACACTTATGCATATTGATGACTTAGATGTGCAACACACGAAGTAAAGTATATCTTCAATCAATGAAGACATGCATTCTAAGTGTGAATACATTAATGAGGAATTTGACTTCGGAGCGCCACGATAATTGTGCGCCGTGTCTGGGTTTAATACTTCCTATACGGTGGGTAACGCCACCACCAAATGTTCTGTTTGAAGTGTTTCACTCATGGCGTTACATTTGCTATGTCTTCACATTTGGTCTGGCTTCAATCTCAACATGTCTTCATGATTATCTTCACTATGTTGATTATATATATATACTAGTGTTCTGTCCTCTACAACATTCACTTATAGCTATGTCTTCTTGTTGAATCTTTTGAACTAAGTGAATGTGATCGGACCCTAACCTCTCTATGCTTTCTATCTCAAACTCCATCTCTCCAAATCATATGCATTCTCTTGAAACTGTCAAATGTCTTCTTTGCGTCCTTGTCAGCAGAAGATACAGAGACAAACATTAAGTCCGCTTTCAATGCTAATTCCTTCACCTGAAACCCGGAGAAGTGGGAACGACCACCCGACAATCCAGGCGTGCATGGGACGTGGAACAACCTCCGATATGCTGCATGATGGCCACGTGTTCCTCAGATGTGAATCGCCAGGGGCACCTGTGTAATAACACTGAGCCGCCCTGTCCCTATAAATACACGCCACACCACAGTCATTATCTCTTCTTCCACTCTCGCACGAACCCTAGCGCCACCGCTAGCCCTCGACGACGCCGACGACGAAGCGCTTAGCTGCCGCAACCTCTCCGACGCCGTCTTCACGCCGACCGCGGACATCGTCTTCTCCGCCGTCGCCGTAGGTGTCCTCCGTCGCCAAGTTAGGGCACGGACGATCGAACTGCTCGGCCTCCTCTTCCACTCCGTCTAGCAGTTCCTTGTGTGGTAAATAAAAACCTCCTTTTTACGGCCCCTTTGATCCTACAGATTCGTCACTTTCTACCACAAGTGGTTTTTGTTCACACATGTTGGATCCACTTCATACTGCATCTCATAATATGCCTAGTATATTCACTTATGCTTCACAAAGTAGTTAGATTCCTCACTTGTACTGATCCGTGGATTCGTACAAATCTGGAACCAACTCCTTATCTATGAGTGAATGTCTTCGCACGATGAGGTCAATGTCTTCTAAACTGATTTATCTTCAAAATCTTCTGAGAATGCATATGACCTCTTCCCCTTCCCTCGCACCTTAATGCTGTCACTGGTACATGTCCGTGGGAGAATCCCTTGGTTCTCATAGTCTGCATTCATTTGCAGAATTCTTACAGTATCATATAAATTCTCCCGAAGCCAGTTCCTGTTTGTCCAGCAAGCGAAAGCCTTTGAAACCTTTGAACGTGTTGAAGCCATTCAGTTTGAAGTTCATGGCTGCAGAGAAATCAGTAAGGAAGGGTGGCAGACAGCGTCGTGGGGGGACATCAAGAGATTTGTCTGATGACCTCTCAGAGCTTTACAAGACAGATCCTGAAGAGGATTACAATCAGCGCAAGACCCGAATCCAATGGATCCGAAGATATTGGGCAGAACAATGGTTCAAATACCGGTTTGTGACCCAGGAATATGCTGAGAAAAATGCCATCAAGCGACCGTGGGGAGACATCCTATAAAATAATCTTCAACCCAGGTCTAGAGAAGAAGCCATTGAACAAGGCTTCTATCCCTGCATGGTCCGTGGGCCACAGCCTGCAGATGCACACCCATCGTCACTACTATGGTGTCGTGACGACAATCTGTTCAAGCGCAACTTCCAGTTTGCCAAGAACTCAGCGAAGCAGAACAAGAAGTCTTTGGGATTAGACTTCAACCCTGGTCCCTCTGCTCCCCGTGCCGATGGAACTCGCGAAGCTGAACCCAATCTTCTTGGGCCCTTCCACAACTTGGAAGGTCTCATCACTCATATCGTGGTTCAAGGGACAGCCGTGAATGAGCCTGCAGATGACGCTGAATCAGATGAAGCGCCTGCAGCACCGAAGCCAAAGAAGTTGAAGCAGCCTAAAGCTTCAAAGCCTGCCTCTGCACCAAAAATCTCACGGGCGAAGCCACTGGCTACTGCACCTCCTGAAGACAGTGTGCAGTCTGAAGATTTGTCACGCATCTCCAAGCCCCAGAAAGTCAAGATGCCTCTGCCGCACACCGGCCAAGAACTGACTGCTGCTGCTATTCTGTGCAACGATGCCATTGATCTGTCTAGTGATGAAGATCTTGCAGATGACGCTCTTGAGCAACTGATCAAGAGCAAAGAAGAAGCAGAAATCTTCAATGATCTGCCTCTCTTTGACGTGGCAATCATCCACAACTTCATTGATGAGTGGTTTGACACGCCCAACCTCAGCTTCGAAGATCTGCAACTTCCAATTGGCCTCAGTGTTGCCTTCCATGGCGCCATTGCTTCAGAGCTAGCTCTAGCTCAGCGCATCGTCGAACTGAAGCAAAAGATTGACTTTGAGAAAGCTCAGTTCAAGAAGCATATGGCCAAGCTCAGCGTGCAAGAGGTGAAAAACTTCAAGATTATGCTGCACGAGCTCAAAGAAGCCTTTCTCAAGAAACATGCAGAAGCTCAGGGTTCTCATGAGCGCATGAAGAGCCTGGCTGACAAGTGTGTGCAAGGCTACAACGAGGCTGAGAAGCGCAAGGCCCTTGGGCGTCCGGGCATTGATCCCAGGATGGCTGCTAAGCAGAAGAAGAAGCCCACTATGGCCGAACCCAACGCACCAAGGCAGGAAGCAGATCCCATTGTCTTCCCAACTAGCATGACTGGCTCGAAGCTAAAGGCCAGGTCAACCGCTTTAGAACTGAAGAAGACGAGGACTGCTGAGGCTGAAGCCAGAAAAAGGAAACATTCTGAAGCCTCTGATGCTGCTCCCTCCAAGAAGAAGCGGAAGACCAAGAAGGAACGGGCTGCTCCCACAGAGCCCTTAATTGTTGAACCCATCTCCATGGTTCGCCCTGCCACTGAACTTCAAGAGCGCCAACTGACTGTCCATGAGCCTGCTTTCACAGAGGCTCACGCAACTGAAGACTTTCCAGCAGCTGATCCTACTGCTGCTGAAGACATTGGTCACCATGACAATGTTGAAGATAATGTAGTACTTCCTCAGATCGAGCACCAACAGGTATCATCGCCTGTGCTTACGCACAGCGAACTCATCAGCATTGGTCGTCCCTTGACGCCAATTGCTCAGGATACAACATGGGCTGATCACCCACAAGCACAAGAAGAAGATGACTTTGAGGCCCAGCCAACTCCATCTCCACAGGCGTCGCCAGCGTTACGCAGGCTTCGCAAAGGACCAAGGCCTCCAGTCTCCGAGTCTGAAGCTAAAGCTGCTGAAGACATTCCGGCTGCATCAGCCGATGACACCCAAGAAGAAGAACATGTCCCCACTCCCCCAACTACTGACGAAGCTGTTCTCGCGGAGAACGTGTCTGTGCCCGACCCTCCAGCTCATCAAGTGGAGGTAGAAAATCTTGAGGCTGCCACCACCAACACCAATGAAGCCACTGACGCAGTCATGGCTGAAGCAAATGTGGAGCCTACACCAACACAAGAACCAGAAGTCAGCGAAGCCAATGATGCTACTGCTTCTGTTCCTGCGCCTGTTGCTGGTCCTCAGTTTGACTATCATGTTGAGCATAGGCCTCAGGTACAGAAGCCAATTCCAAGGTTGCCCAGGTTTCCAGGTCCTGCATCAGCACCTGGATCCTTCAATGTCAACGGCTTCAAAGCAGACAACACTTTCTTCAATAGCTCCAAGAACCCCTACTCAAGGGAAAGAATATCTTCTGATCGGTTCTGGAGCTATCCGCAGCGAAGCTATTACTCCTGCATTCTGTACAATCAAGGTCGCATCTTCCCACATAAGCGTCTTGACACCGAAGCAATAGCTGGTCTGCCCTGTCTGGAAGAAGCTCTGGATTGCTTCAAAGAGGTTGGATTGTTGCCGTTTGTCACCGACCAAGAGCACTGGAATGAAGAGTTGCTGCTCCAATTCTATGCCACACTTCACATCCGTGGGTACAACAGAGATCCGAAGACTTGGGTCCTGGAGTGGATGACAGGAAATGTTCATCACGAAGCCAAAGCCTTTGATATCATTGAGCTCACTGGTCTGCCCACTCCTGGCGATCTCTACGAACCTGGCTGTCAGCTTCACAGTGAAGCTATGGAGAGCATCTTTCAGAAGCCTGAACCAAACATGAGTCAGATGCTCAGTATGATGAAGCCCTTGCCACAAGATGCTGCATATCCTAAGGAGTTCTTTGTTGAAGACCTTGAGTATCTGCCAAGGACTATCTATCACATCATAAGGCGAACTCTCTGGCCCATCAAAGGACATTCTCCACATGCCAAGCTGGAAGGTGCAATGAAGACTTTGGTCTTCTATATTCTTCATGGCAAATGCTTCAATGCACAAGACTTCTTCATCCGCCAACTTGCTGCATCAGGCTCTGATCTTTTTGGCTTGAAGTTCTACGCTCCATGGATAATGCGGCTGATTAAACTCCACTCCGCTATCTCATATCAGCCATCTGCTCGCAATCATCGGATCTTTCTGCCTGATGTGGATATGTCCGTTGAAGCCATTTATCCTGAGCCTGCCAAGGAGCCTCTTAGTCTTCAGAATGCGGAGCATCAAAGTTTCTCTCAGAACATTGAAGGAGTTGAAGCAGTCACTCGTGTTTATCCTCTGGCTGGAACTACACGTGCACCTCATCGTGCCCTTACTGAAGCCACCGAAAGCACTATTGCCCAACGACCCAAGAAGCGATCTCGTGTTCTCAATGACCGAGAGCTTCTGGTGGCTCTTCATCAGAAACAGGATAGGCATCATGACTGGCTGAAGCGCCAAATGCAAAGCCTCTTGGTGGATGTTAACCGCATTCGCAATCTTGCCACCAAGAATGCCTTTGTTGCCCATGAAACCTCTCGACGCACATGGAAAGGGCTGACGCTTATGTGCTCTGAAGATGATCTTCAAGAGGATGGCTTCTCTGAACGCTTCAAGTTTGACTCCACACCTCCTCGAAGGGCAGTGCTGCGACGAACTCCATCTCTTGAAGACTCTGAGTTCTCTTCCTCTGCGGCAACTGTGAATGCCAGAGTGATCGAGGACGAAGACGATGCTACTTCACCGCCCCTCCTTCAGCACGCTTCGACACTGCTCCAAGTTCTTCTGCACCGCCGAACACCACCGACGACCCTGCTGCTTCACCTACTCTTCATGGGAACGAGTAGATGCTCTATGTCTTCAACCTTTTTGGTCCTTACTGACAAAAGGGGGAGAAGCATATGAGTTTGATAGTCTTCAAGCGGGTCCACATGGGCGGTTGCTTTATATTTTGCCTAGTGTTTACAACTCTCGTTTGATCATTGGTTCTTGAGTGTAACACTAAACTCGATGGTCGTCTGCTACTTATTTGCTACTTTGTGATGCGATGATAAATTCCGCATGTGCGACGATAAATTCCGCACTTAGATCATTTTGCAGACGTCCATTTTCCATTATGCATGTCATTATCTTCACATACCTTCACATGCATAATGAATTGTCATCATAAGTTGAAGAGGATCTCCACGAGTACAACCTGCCATGTGCATTTGCATTCCAAAAGCAAATTACTTATATGCACATCTTCAGGGGGAGCCCTTGCAACTTATGAAGACAATTCCTTATCCTTTACAATTTCACATATTATATTCCCCGTTGAAAACTTCAACTAGTTTGTCATCAATCACCAAAAAGGGGGAGATTGTAAGTGCATCTAGTGCCACCCCTAGTTGGTTTTGGAGTATTGACGACAAACCTAGTTGAGGGACTAATGTGTTTGTGAGAATTGCAGGATAACACAGGTAGAAGTCCCTCATTGATTCGGTTTTCCTACCAGAGATGACCCCTAAAAATGTATGAAGACATTGATGTCAAAGGTGGTATGTGAAGATATTCACATTGAAGACTATGACAAGAGAAGACATCGCATGAAGCCTATGGAGCTCGAAGACTCAGATCTTTCGTAGTTCTTTTTCTTCTTTATTGAGTCATAGGAACCACCGTACTGTTAAGTGGGGTCCAAGAGAACCAGTCAGAATGACTGAAGTGATGCTTAACCAAAACCTATGTCTTCGAGTGAAGACTATGAGAGCAAATCTTGTCCAGAGTCGGACAAGTCAGCTTTGCTTGTAGCCCAAGTAAAGTTGCCGTGTGTGTTTGAAATCTGACCGTTGGAACACGTGTCAGTTCCTTAGTGACCCAGGGTCATTTCGGACAAATCAGGTCGGGTTGCCTAGTGGCTATAAATAGCCCACCCCCTACAACCATAAACGGTTGGCTGCTCAGAGTTAGAGTACGGCTTTTGTCGTTTGAGAGCAACCCACCTCGAAGCCTTTGAGAGAGAATTCCTTGCGAGGATAAAGCCCTAACCACCCAGAGCCAAAGAGTGTTAGGCATCACTTAAGTCTTCCTGTCTGTGTGATCTGAAGACTTATTACACTTGAGGACTGTGAATCCTCCAGCCGGTTAGGCGTCGCGTTCTGAGCATCCAAGAGTCATTGTGGATCGCCGGTGAACGAAGTCTGTGAAGGTTTGGGAGTCTACCTTGAAGACTTACCAGAGTGATTGGGCGAGGTCTGTGTGACCTTAGCTCAAGGGGAATACGGTGAGGACTGGGTGTCCTGAGCTGCGTGTTCAGGACTGGGTGTCCGGGACTGTGTGTCCTCAGGTTTAAATACCTAGCCGCCCTAACCAGACGTACAGTTGTCACAGCAACTGGAACTGGTCCAACAAATCATTGTCTTCAACGAGTCACTGGTTTCATCCTTCCCTTCCCTTTACTTACTGTTGGTCCTTGTGAAGTCATTGTATGATTGCACTATCTTTTGTCTTCACTGAGTGACTGCTTGTTCTGATTGGCTTCATAATATCTTCCTACCTGATCCTTACTACCTAGCTGCTATTAGTCATTGTGCTTTCACTTCATTGAATACTTGACTATGGTTTGCCTAGTGTAGTCTACCTTCCGCTGCATGGTAATAGGTTTATTTCTATCGTTTGTCTTCGAAACTTCCACGTTTTGAAGACTTTCATAAAAATCGCCTATTCACCCCCCTCTAGTCGATATAACGCACTTTCAAATATGAACTTGGAAAAATGAAAGCACTTGGATGAGACTCCGGTTAGAAGAGGAATATAGACACAACACTCCGTTAAAACAAGATAGATAAGGAATAAGAATGATATAATTTGGACAACACTCCGACTGTAAATGGAAGGAATTGAACATGATCTTGACAAAACAAGATGATGGGTTGAAGATAGCAACATCACAATGCCTCCGGAACAAATGTAATAATGGAATCAAAAGAACAGAGGAGAAAACAACATCTTCTACCTCAAATGAGCTTGAAAAAGCATCTTTAGGAGAAGGGTCGAATGGAGTTGTTGGAAAACCCACAATGAAAAGAGTAAGCTTGTTGTGGGCTTATGGAAAACATCTCAAAAATTGAGGTGAAATTTTACCACTAGCGGAAACAACATATTGAATTGACATTAACAAGGAGATGAGAAGCTTACTTCACCGGGAGGATAAATGAAGAACTTGGGTCATTTATGAGCACCATAAATAGCAAAAATCCTTAGGGAAAGCATTAGGTGAAAAATAACCCAAGATAACTCCAATGAAGAGGTTGATTGGTTGAAAAGATGTCTTGAGCGAAGAGAAAAAGATGGATTTAGGTATGTCACTCTTGAAAACTTGTGAATCATGAAACACGAAGGGAAATTATCAACAATAACATAACACCACCTCAAAAGATGAGATATGAAAGAATTGCACTTCGGAATGCAAGATGAAGAATGCTTGAACTCCTCAAAACAAGACATGTGTTGAATACCATGTTTAATTTAGAGTATAGCTTGACGAATCATAACTTCGAGAGAAATATTGAAGAATGAATGAAGAATGAAAGAAATCCTTGATGAGCCACCATGTTGAGCCTCCATGGAGAACTCCGGTAATAAAATAATGATCAAAAGAAGTGAAGGATGAAAAGAATAAGATTGAATCCTTGCAATGATTTAGATGGAGCTTCATGATGATATAACCGAGAAAACTTGGAACTCCAGAAAGAAAGATGAGCAATTGAAACCAAGAATTTTGATGAACCTCCGGAATAAGTAATTGAATTTACTCCATGAAACAAGAATAAGAATTACATTATGCTTATCCTTCACCAACTTAAATTGATGAGAAGCAATGGATTTGGCATACTACTTATTCTCGTTGAAAAAAAGGATTGAATAGAGATATTGCTCAACTTGGGAAGGTCTTCAACAAACCACCGGTAGGATTGAAACAACGAATGAATTGATATGATAACCAAGGAATAGAACTCTTGAACGAACCACCGTAAGAATTGAACATGAAAGTAGCAAAAGCACAATTCACTAGGAAGAATTGGAAAACGAATGAAGATACTTGAGGGAATTTAGATACATGAGAACGAATAGATCACGAGTCGATTAGAGAATACTTGAATGATGCCCCGGAAGAATTTGAGAATGAGAGCTGAAAGCTGGAATGAATAATTCTGAGATGATGGGCTCCGGAGAATCAAACTGAAAAGACTCTTGAATTGCTCCGGATGGGTGAAAAGAATTCTCACAATCGAAAATAATTATGAGAGGATGGCATCAAGCTTGAACCATGAATCTTTGAGAGAACGGGCAAGAATTTAAGAGGAGCTCTTCTTCGGTCTTCAAAATCCGAGAATGACGTCGAGAAACACCACCATGAATTGTTGAGGCACTCCAGAATGAAAATTAGAAAGGTTAAACCAACGATGAGAAGAATTTGAAAGATCTTGGAAAAAGACATTTGACTGATGATAATTCATTCTTACATCAAACTTTGAAATGAATTTGAAAATAACTCCGGAAAAATTAGAAGAGTCAGGTAAGATCTTGGGAAAAGACCTGTGGGTTAGGGCCCACTCAAGAGAAACACCATTGAATGATTTGAAAGAGAGAATGCTTCAGTTGAATTAAATGGCTTGAATGAGATAATAACCTCGAAATAACTTGAACGGATTGAGAATGGAAATGTGAATCTTCTGAGATATCTTCAACACTCCGGAACAATTGAATAGAGAGAAGTGGATGATTAAGAGGTGCACCATCATGAGAAGACATTTGAAACGAGGAAAGGATATGATCGACAAAGCCTAACTTGAATCCACTGGAGAAGAAAGAGAACACATAATGATGAACTTGAGGCTCCGTTAGTATCTTCCTGAGAATCACCGGATAAGAACATTGACGGAAAAGAATGGAGAGACTTCCCATCAATAAATAAAAGATACTTCATTAAGAAATCTGAGTCCTTGAAGAAAAAGGGATGGGAGGGCGGGGAGAACAAAGACAACTTGGGATGGATGAAATAAGAACCATTGAGAAAACTTAAAATTGATCTTGCGGATGTTGAAAATGATCGGATCCACTTGAAGAGGAGCACGTCGGTTGGAAAAGAATTGGCATGACCATTCGGCATGAATAAAAGGATACTCGATAAGCGACTTCAGACTCCATGAACAAAATGGTGGGAGGGTGGGAAAGAAAAAATAAATGGGGATGGGGAAACGACACCGTTGAGAAGACTAGACTTGATCTTACAAGGATGAAGTTGATGGAATAACTTGAAGATGACAACACCGGTTGAAAAGGATTGTGTCGGTGTCACAACCAGCAGATCTTGGGTAGGGGGTCCCGAACTGTGCGTCTAAGGCGGATGGTAACAGGAGGCAGGGGACACAATGTTTTACCCAGGTTCTGGCCCTCTTGATGGAGGTAAAACCCTACGTCCTGCTTGATTAATATTGATGATATGGGTAGTACAAGAGTAGATCTACCACGAGATCGGAGAGGCTAAACCCTAGAAGCTAGCCTATGGTATGATTGTATGTTGTAGTTGTTGTGTCCTACGGACTAAAACCCTCCGGTTTATATAGACACCGGAGAGGGTTAGGGTTACAAAAGGTAGGTTACAAAGGAGGAGATATCCATATCTGTATTGCCTAGCTTGCTTTCCACGCCAAGTAGAGTCCCATCCGGACACGAGACGAAGTATTCAATCTTGTATCTTCATAGTCCAACAGTCCGGCCAAAGGATATAATCCGGCTGTCCGGAGACCCCCTAATCCAGGACTCCCTCAGTAGCCCCTGAACCAGGCTTTCAATGATGATGAGTCCGGCACGCAGTATTGTCTTCGGCATTGCACGGCGGGTTACTCCTCCGAATACATCATAGAAGAGATTGAATACAAGGATTGTGTCCGACCCTGCAAAATAAGTTCCACATACCACCGTAGAGAGAATAATATTTCCGCAAATCTAATTTGCTGACTTGTTTTGGCAACACGACATTATGCCATGGCCCGGTGATTATTCGAACCGTTTCCTTTAACTAGCCCCGCACATAACGCGAGGCAGTTTTTTGACACATCTTGTCAAAGCAGAGATCGTGTCCCCTTATCACGGGATTCTCATCAATACGGGCGTGGGTAACCCAATCGCTCCATCGATTACGGCTCTTGGGGGATAAGCGAGTTTTACCAAGCTAGTGGGGACACATAGTTTCGTCCGCCCATATAAAGGGATAAGGATTCACCTTTTCATCCACGCCTTCTTCCTCCTTTGCTCATCCGTTTTCGCACACTCGAGCTCTAGCGCCCAAGTCCGCACTTCCCACCTCAACCTTCTCCAACCATGTCCGGAGCGGGAGGCAGGTGGATGGTCTCCTTCGTCATGGAGGGAAACATCAAGAAGCTGAGGAGAGCCGGATACCTGCCCGACGACATTGCGCACTGGCTCCCAGATGAGGGGCAGCTCATCCCCACCCCTGGGCCCCATGAGAGGGTAGTGTTCCTTACCCATTTCCTCCATGGACTGGGATTCCCTCTCAACCCATTCGTCCGGGGGCCCATGTTCTACTACGGCCTGGATTTCCACGATCTGGCCCCGAACTTCATCCTCAACATCTCAGCGTTTATCTCGTGTGCGAGGCCTTCCCCCGCATCAAGCCCCACTTCGGCTTATGGCTGAAGACCTTCAATGTCAAGTCAAAGGTAGTGGGCGGCCGCCAGGTGGAGTGCGGAGGCGCCATGGTGGGCAAGATGCCAAACGTTACATGGCTTGAGGGCTCCTTTGTGGAAACCATAAAGGGGTGGCAATCGGGGTGGTTCTACATCACCGAGCCGCATGACCCTGCATGGGCAGCGGCCCCCGAGTTCCGATCTGGCATCCCCATGCGGCTCACCTCCTGGAAAGAGAAGGGCCTGTCCTGGGGTAGTCCGGGAGAGCTGACCGGACTCCAAACATGTATTCAGAACATGGTGAACAAGAATCTCAAACTCGTCAACGTAGTCCAGGTCATGCTCATCCGCCGGATCCTCCCGTGTCAATAACGGGCCTTCAACTTGTGGGAGTTCGACCTGGCCCATCACCAAACTCTGAACAGGCTCTTCGATACAACACATGAGGATGCCTGGAAGGTGCTATTCAAGGGCGTCGAGGTTCCTCCTCCTACTATCGAGGATCGCGGATTCTGCGCGAAGCGCCAAGCCAACGCTAGAAGCGGTTTTACCTCTTACAGGATACTTGTTTTTCATAGTTTGACTATATGCGGGATCTAAGCTCCCGTTCCTTTGACAGGACTGGCAGGAAACAGCCGGACAGATCGACTGTCCGGCTCCCTTGCCCGAAGGCCCAGCGAACACTCTCCTGACGAAGATGTTGACTCCGGCTCCTTACAAGGTGCCAGAGAAGACCAAGAAGGCCAAGGGAACCCGAAAGAGTTCCCGACGCCAGGTGTTATCGGACTCATCGTCCGATGACTTTGCGGTGCACTCCTCCCCCGAAGACGAGGAGGAAGAAGAAGATGCTCCCCCTTCAGTTGGGGGAGACAAGAAAAGGAAGGCCGCCCCAACTAGGGGGGGGGGGCGAAGGGTCCAAGAAGGGAAGGACTCTCCTTCCGGACAGCTCCACCGCCGCCGCCGAAGGCGAAGACGAGTGGTTGCCCAGGGCCAAGCCCCTGGGGAGGTCGTAAGTATTCGGATACTAGAGTAACTCATAGCATTCCTTTGTCGCACTGCTTTCCCTAACGCCGAATATGATTATGCAGGCCGCCATGAGCCCGTATCAATGTATCGTCGGACAGCTCCCTGGGCTCATCGGATATGGATAGCGATCCACTTCCGTCCGCCACCTCCCCTTGCCCTGCGGACGACGCCGAGGTGTTGTCTCAAGAGGCACCAGGTCGAGGGGAGACAGTCCCGGAGGCGCCTCAAGGCGACCTTCCAGACTCCATGAGCCGAGGGGACAAGGCCCCTGAGGGCCCCAAGTTCGGCCCTCAGTCGGACACCGCGCCAGAACCTCCAGCGGTTCCGGACTCGGGCAAGCGGCCTCCTTCTAAGAGGGGCAAGATGCCTGTGCCGGTGACCTCTGCCCATCCAGAGGCGCCGGACAATCTGCTAGAAGCGCTTCGCAGCGCTTGCATCGACGAGGAGCACCGTACTATTATGAGTGCGGTGGTCCAAAAGGTTCAGTCGGCCAAGAGCAGATTGACTGAAGCCTGTGCCAGCCTTCTAACAGGCTTTGAGGTAAGTGTTAAAATATAGGAAAAATATTACCGCATAGACAGTAGTCCTTGATGCTCTGTTCGGTGTTCACAAAGAAAAGCCGAACAGAGGATCAAACAATATCGCAGGAGTCTAATTTAAGTATGTCAATATGCATATGCAAGCTTCGCTGCTAGCCTCAGTCGCATTGACTGCGGAGGTCGCCTCACTGAAGCAGGACCTTGAGGGGTCCAAGAAAGAGCTCGGCCTTGCTAAGAGGCAGCTCGAGGAGAACAAGGGTAAGTAATACCCTCTCTATAGATATGTATGTATAAAAGAAGATGCAATTTCAAAATGACAGGATCATTGTATATTTGCTAGGGGCCACGACCAAAGTGGCGACCCTAAAGCAAGCACTGTCCAAGGCCGAAGATAAAGCGGCCAAGGAGCGCACCGAGCGAGAAAAGCAAGAGGCTCTGGTGGGCGAGGTGCAGCAAGAGCTCCAGGCTGTCGTGACGAAGCACGAGGCGTTGGAGCTTGACTCGAAGACGCGAGAGTCTGAGCTTGCCGCGGCCCTCGAGAGCGCAAAAAGTGCCAAGGCCGAAGCCCAAAAGGCCCTCCAGGAGATCGACGCAATGAAGAAGATAGCGGCGGGTAAGGCATTCTATATGCAGAGCAAGCATGTAAAAGTAAATTACCGATTACTTACCCGAATTCGGAGTTCTCCAGGAGCATTCCAAGATTTGCCCCACAGCGTGTCGGATGCCGCACAGTTTTACCGGGCCGAGGAGGGAAGCTCAACGGAGAAGCTGTTCCGGTCTCAGTATACTGAGACCGAACACCCAATGCCTCTGAGCGACCAGCTAAAGCAGCCGGTCGAGCTGCACAAGGAGGACGAACAGGCCATGAAGGGCCTTATAGTCCGGCTGTGGCCTGGCGACGCCCTTCCGAACAGCTACTTCGGCCTGGTGAGGCGGCTTGTGGATGCCTGCCCACGGTTGGAGGTCGTCAAGGGGTCCGTCTGCATCGAAGGTGCACGCTGGGCTTTCGCCCGTGTGAAGGTGCAGTGGGCCAAGCTAGACGCTGTGAAGCTGATCAAGGAAGGGCCGCCGTAGGGCAAGGAGCATCGCACCCCCGAGATTTATTATGAGGGTGTCCTGAAGGGTGCCCGTCTTGTAGCAGACGAATGTTCAAAGGATGTAATATTTGAATAAACTTGCTCGTGTGATCCTGTATGATGAAAACTTGTTTCATATGCGCTATGCAAGGCTTGTGTGAATTTAAAATATTACCTTCTGTTTGGCTGTTTATCCGATCTGAGAGATGGCTAGTCCTCGGCTTCTGCCCCCATGCCACGAGTGCTGGGGTGTTCGGGATAAACCTGAGCAATCTTGTTCCCATGTTTGGGTCCTTCGAGGGAGGTGCTCAGCACAACGAATAAGGCAACCGGACTAATAATGCTTTATCACTCTCACTTAGCCATAGAATTCTATAATTTTAAATTTTGGTGAAGCCCCTGGTATTCGGAAGGCCGAATTCGGGGTACGATACACGCCTTTAAGCCGGACAGGGCCGACCCCTCGCTCTAAGCGGCATAAGTCTTTAGGGACTCGAAAACCCCGCCGAACAGCAACCTGTCTCTCGCCTTATCATGACAGTCAGATTTAGCTTTCTCTACTGAGGTGCTTTAGCCCAGCAGAACCGGGGCACAATCGCAGTAGTTCTCCTAGCGCTACCTTAGCTGATAGAGCGGAACGTAAGGTACCAAAACATAGGAGCCGGGCAAACCCAACATTTGACCAAAGACATGATTCGGAGCTGATGCATATAATGCTATAAGTTCGGGGTGCCGCACTTGTGAAAGTGTTCGGACTTTACACACCATATTGTGGGGTACATAAGCCCCTGGTGTATTAGCCGTACCAAAGTGTACGCTTGCAAGGCGTCATTAATGAACACACACACACATATATATAACAAGAATGCAGCTGACCGGGTTTAGAGCCTTTGAATCCGGCATTGACTGTCGTATCCTCGGCATTATTGCTGTTAATGCGGCGCTTATGTTTGTTGCGACGTGACCTGCTATTGCCGTCCTTGGTATTCGAAGTACCATGGTCCTTTGATATGTTATTACTGCGAGCCAGCCAGCTGTCTTCTCCCGCACAAAAGCGGGTCATGAGTGTCGTGAGAGCTGCCATAGATTTCGGCTTTTCCTGACCAAGGTGCCGGGCTAGCCATTCATCGCAGATGTTGTGTTTGAAAGCCACTAGGGCCTCTGCATCCGGACAGTCGACGATTTGATTTTTCTTTGTTAGGAACCGAGTCCAGAATTGCCTGGCCGATTCTTCTGGCTGCTAAATTATGTGGCTCAAGTCATCAGCATCTGGTGGCCGCACATAAGTGCCCTGAAAGTTGTCAAGGAATGCGGCTTCCAGATCATCCCAACAGCTAATGGACTCTGCTGGCAAGCTGTTAAGCCAATGCCGCGCTGGTCCCTTGAGCTTTAGTGGGAGGTATTTGATGGCGTGTAAGTCATCACCGCGGGCCATGTGGATGTGGAGGAGGAAGTCCTCGATCCATACCGCGGGATCTGTTGTACCGTCGTATGATTCAATATTTATAGGTTTGAAATCTTCTGGGATTTGATGATCCATTACTTCGTCTGTGAAGCATAAGGGGTGTGCGGTGCCTCTGTATTGGGCTATATCACGACGCAACTCGAATGGGTCTTGCCCGCTGTGTTCGGCCCGGCCGGATTTACTTTTACTATATCCGGCGTGATGTTTATCGTCTCGCATAGTGGCGTCCCTCGTGATCCGTAGATCGATCTTGCATGCTTTGCTTTGTCCTCCAATATGTTTCGAAAGTCTGGCGTATCTCCCCATGCCTTTTTATTTGAATGGCGTCGGGGTGCAGGCTGAGTTTTTGGCTGGAATGCCTCTCTATCGCGGCCACGAGGTGGCCGATCAGCCGCGTCATACGCTTCTTCCTCCAGTCGGGGTAGCAACCTGCATTTTGGGTAACTCATGGAGGGGCGCTCGAGTTTATATTCCTTGGCTGCGAGGACTTCAGTCCATCTGTCAGCTAGCAGATCTTGATCAGCTTGAAGCTGCTGCTACTTTTTCTAAGGCTATTTGCCGTGGCTATAAGCCGGCGTTTGAAGCGCTCTTGTTCGACGGGATCCTCTGGCACGGCGAATTCATCGTCGCCGAGGCTTGCCTCGTCTTCGGAGGGGGGCATGTAATTATCATCCTCCGCCTCTCCATCTACCGCTCTCTCAGGAGGGCTGGCTCCTCCATCCTCCTGCTCTAAATCTTGCTGGAGGGGATTGTTGTTGTCTTCGGCACTATCCGGAGTGTTATTATCTCCTGTGCCGGTATCACCACTTTTGCTTTGGCGGGACTTAGAGCGGCGCCGTTGACGTCGGCGCTTGGGTTGCTTCTTGGAGGGGTCATCCTCCGCTATCTCGTCGCCATTGCCTTCTTTGGGTGTATCCACCATGTATATATCGTATGATGAGGTGGCTGTCCAGTGCCCTGAGGGAAGTGGTTCCTCTTCATCTCCCGCATCGTCGTCCATACCGTCGATGTCTTCAGAGTCGAAGTCGAGCATGTCGGTTAAGTCATCGATAGTGGCTACTAAGTGGGTGGTGGGTGGGCCGCGAATTTCTTCGTCGTCCGCATCCCAGTCCTGCTGGACATAGTTCGGCCAGGATCCTCCTGACAAGGAGAGAGAGCTTAATGAGTTCAGTATGTCGCCAAGGGGCGAGTGCTGAAAAATATCCGCGGAGGTAAACTCCATGGTCGGCGCCCAATCGGATTCGATAGGAACGGGCGCAGGCGGCTCGGAGTCCGTGGCCGGAGAAGGATCCGACAGTTTAACAACATGGTTCTCGTGCAAGTTAAGGTAGATGTTTGGCTCGATCGCCGCTAAGGGTAAGGCCTCCGTGGCGGGGTCCATCCACCCGTCCATGCACGGTGCAACTGGCTCCGAATTGAGGGTCGGAGCAGATGCCTGTGTGATCTCCTGAACACTGTCCGATGGTAGAGCTAAATCGTACTCATCATGACCGCGTGACGCACAAGGCAGAGGCTCGAATCCGTCAAAGATCAAGTCTCCACGGATGTCGGCCGTGTAGTTTAAGCTTCCAAACCTGACCTGTTGGCCAGGGGCGTAACTTTCAATCTGCTCCAGATGGCCAAGCGAATTGGCCCGCAGTGCAAAGCCGCCGAACACGAAGATCTGTCCGGGGAGAAAAGTCTCACCCTGGACTGCAGCGCTATCGATAATAGTAGGAGCCATCAAGCCTAATGGCGATGACACAGAGGAACTCTCAATGAAAGCACCAATGTCGGTGTCAAAACCGGCGGATCTCGGGTAGGGGGTCCCGAACTATGCGTCTAAGGCGGATGGTAACAGGAGGCAGGGGACACAATGTTTTACCGAGGTTCAGGCCCTCTTGATGGAGGTAAAACCCTACGTCCTGCTTGATTAATATTGATGATATGGGTAGTACAAGAGTAGATCTACCATGAGATTGGAGAGGCTAAACCCTAGAAGCTAGCGTATGGTATGATTGTATGTTGTAGTTGTTGTGTCCTACGGACTAAAACCCTCCGGTTTATATAGACACCGGAGAGGGTTAGGGTTACACAAGGTCGGTTACAAAGGAGGAGATATCCATATCCGTATTGCCTAGCTTGCCTTCCACGCCAAGTAGAGTCCCATCCGGACACGAGACGAAGTCTTCAATCTTGTATCTTCATAGTCCAACAGTCCAGCTAAAGGATATAATCCGGCTGTCCGGAGACCCCCTAATCCAGGACTCCCTCAGATTGGAAGACAAACTCGATGATCAAGAAGGATTAGTGTTCACATAGAAGTATGAGAACACCACTTAGGAAAGGTATGGAATCAACACTTAACATTGAAGCAACTCAAATACCACAACTCAAAACAAAACAAAGATTGGCTTGCAAAATAAGCCGGAAACAAACATATGATAGATCCCATATCGTATCATGTGTCTGTTGGAAAGATATTCTAGGAGCTACTTGAATTCCCACTTATAAACTCCTGGAACTTTCTGGTTATGCAATCAGGTGTTGGGGATACAGGGGAAGCATAATATGTCACCCAAACTAACAATCCCTACATCCAGCTGTATCCATCCTTCAACACATAACCAAGAGACCTTCGGAAATCATGTACCTCAACCTTCGAAAAGCATCCGTTATACGAGTTATGGCAATACTCTCGAACTCCTGCCCCATTACTAGGTGGCGTCGAGGTTATCTCACCAACAACTGCATAAAAGAGATTTTCGATGTCGACGAAACTCAGGTATTCCAGAATTGCAACGATAAAATTGTGACGACAACACCTCGAAGCTCAACTCCCCGGGACACTGCCACAACCCCTAAATGTTAGGAGGCACCAAGAACAATGTTCTCATGACAAGACTATCGGAAGGATTCCAAGATACCCGCGTGATCCTAAAAAAAATTCATGAAATTTGAGGAGAGGAAAGTCAAAACTTCTATGTCAGGAGGCCTCACCAGAGCAACGAAGGGACTAAGGAGTAAAAAGAATCCTACACTCCGATATATATAATCCTAAGACTCAAAACATCTTGTTCTAGACTCAACAACATCAGCGATTTGATCAAGCAGGGGTCTCCTAAGTCGGTGATGGCTCTGATTACCAACTTGTAACACCCACGATGCGGCTATATCTCCCACGTGTCGAGACACGACTTAGAGGCATAACCGCATGGTGGTTTAGTCGCAAGTGGGGTAATCTTCACACAATCCCATGTACTAAATAAGAAAGGGATAAAGAGTTGGCTTAGAATCACCACTTCAAACAAATAACAAAGTTAAGCATACATCATCCAAAGTAAAATCAAGGTCCGACTACGTAACCAAAATAAAAGAAGACAACCCCAGATGCTAGATCCCTGATCGTCCCAACTGGGCACCACTACTGAACAACCGGAAAAGACATAAAACAACGATTAAGATCTTCATCGAGCTCTCACTTGAGCTCGGTTGTGTCACCCGCACTGGTATCATCGGCACCTGCAACTGTTTTGGAAGTATCCGTGAGTCACGAGGACTCAGCAATCTCATACCCGCGAGATCAAGACTATTTAAGCTTATGGGTAGGATAAGGTAATGAGGTGGAGCTGCAGCAAGCACTAGGCAAATATGGTGGCTAACATACACAAATAAGAGCCAGAAGAGAAGCAACACCACAGTCGAGAAGCTAGAAGTGATCAAGAAGTGATCCTGAAACTACTTACGTTCAAGCATAACACAAGACCGTGTTCACTTCCCGGACTCCGCCGAAAAGAGTCCATCACGGCTATACACACGGTTGATGCATTTTAGTTAAGTTAAGTGTCAAGTTCTCCACAACCGGACATTAACAAATTCCCATATGCCACATAACCACGGGCACGGCTCTCAAAAGTTTATACCCTGCAGGGGTGTCCAACTTAGCCCATCACAAGCTCTCATGGTCAACGAAGGATATTCCTTCTCCCGGGAAGACCCGATCAGGCTCGGAATCCCGGTTACAAGACTTTTCGACAATGGTAAAACAAGACCAGCAAAGCCGCCCGATGTGCCAACAAATCCTGATAGGAGCTGCACATATATCGTTCTCAGGGCACACCGGATAGGTCAAGCTACGAGTAAAACCAGCCCTCAAGTTGCCCCGAGGTGGCCCCGCAGGTTGCCCGGTTCTGACCAACACTTAGAGAAGCACTGGCCCCGGGGGGGGGGGTTAAAATAAAGATGACCCTCGGGAGCACGACTCCAAGGGAAAAGTTATAGGTGGTGGTGGCAAATGTTAAAACCAAGGTTGGGCCTTGCTGGAGGAGTTTTGTTCAAAGCGAACTGTCAAGGGGGCCCCATAACCCCAACTGCGGTAGGAACACAAAATCAAGGAACATAACACCGGTACGATAGAAACTAGGGCGGAAAGTGTGGAACAAAACACCAGGCATAAGGCTTGATCGGGTCTTCCCGGGAGAAGTAATATCCTTCGTTGACCGTGAGAGCTTGTGATGGGCTAAGTTGGACACCCCTGCAGGGTATAAACTTTCGAGAGACGTGCCCGCGGTTATGTGGCAGATGGGAATTTGTTAATGTCCGGTTGTGGAGAACTTGACACTTAACTTAATTAAAATGCATCAACCGTGTGTATAGCCGTGATGGACTCTTTTCGGCGGAGTCCGGGAAGTGAACACGGTCTTGTGTTATGCTTGAACATAAGTAGTTTCAGGATCACTTCTTGATCACTTCTAGCTTCTCGACCATTGCATTGCTTCTCTTCTTGCTCTTATTTGTGTATGTTAGCCACCATATTTGCTTAGTGCTTGCTGCAGCTCCACCTCATTACCTTATCCTACCCATAAGCTTAAATAATCATGATCTCGTGGTGTGAGATTGCTGAGTCCTCGTGACTCACGGATACTTCCAAAACAGTTTCAAGTGCCGATGATACCAGTGCAGGTGACGCAACCGAGCTCAAGTGGGAGCTCGATGAAGATCTTGATCGTTGTTTTGTGTCTTTTCCGGTTGTTTATTAGTGGTGCCCAGTTGGGACGAACAGGGATCTAGCATTTGGGGTTGTCTTCTTTTATTTTGGTTCCGTAGTCGGACCTTGATTGTACTCTGGATGATGTATGCTTAACTTGTTATTTGTGTGAAGTGGCGATTGTAAGCCAACTCTTTATCCCTTTCTTATTCAGCACATGGGATTGTGTGAAGATTACCCCACTTGCGACCAAACCACCATGCGGTTATGCCTCTTATTCAGTACATGGGATTCTGTGAAGATTACCACCTCCCAATTCGGATTGGGCTTGGGGGGGCGCCCCCTCCTTTTCTCCCTTCTCCTCTCTCCCACTATGGCCCAATAAGGCCCATATACCTCCCGGGGGGTCCGGTAACCTCCCGGTACATCGGTAAATGCCCGATCTCACCTGGAACCATTCAGATGTCCAAATGTAGTCGTCCAATATATCGATCTTTTTGTCTCGGCCATTTTGAGACTCCTCGTCATGTCCGTGATCATATCTGGGACTCCGAACTACCTTTGGTACATCAAAACACATAAACTCATAATACGATCGTCACTGAACGTTAAGCGTGCGGACCCTACGGGTTCGAGAACTATGTAGACATAACCGAGACACGTCTCTGGTCAATAACCAATAGCGGAACCTGGATGCTCATATTGGTTCCTACATATTCTATGAAGATCTTTATCAGTCAAACCGCATAACGATATACGTTGTTCCCTTTGTCATCGGTATGTTACTTGCCCGAGATTTGATCGTTGGTATCTCAATACCTAGTTCAATCTCTTTACCGGCAAGTCTCTTTACTCGTTCCGTAATGCTACATCCTGTAACTAACTCATTAGCTACATTGCTTGCAAGGCTTATAGTGATGTACATTGCCGACAGGGCCCAGAGATACCTCTCCGACAATCGGAGTGACAAATCCTAAGCTAATGGATGGGTCAAGGCAATCACATCATTCTCTAATGATGTGACCCCGTTAATCAAATGACTACTCATGTCTATGGTTAGGAAACATAACCATCATTGATTCAACGAGCTAGTCAATTATAGGCAAACTAGTGACACTTTGTTTGTCTATGTATTCACACATGTACTAAGTTTCCGGTTAATACAATTCTAGCATGAATAATAAACATTTATCATGATATAAGGAAATATAAATAACAACTTTATTATCTCCCTCCTTGACTTGATCGCGGATGGAATTGAAGCGTCTCTTGATGTGCTTGGTTCTCTTGTGAAATATGGATTCCTTTGCCGAGGCAATTGCACCAGTATTGTCACAAAAGATTTTCATTGGACCCGATGCACTAGGTATGACACCTAGATCGAATCCGCTTCACATGTAGATTCCGCCACGACGCTCTGCTTGGAACTGCACGAACTGACAGCTCCACCATTTAAAAAACATGTATCTGGTTTGTGACTTAGAGTCATCCGGGTCAGTGTCAAAGCTTGCATCGATGTAACCGTTTATGATGAGCTCTTTGTCACCTCCATATAAGAGAAACATATCCTTAGTCCTTTTCAGGTATTTCAGGATATTCTTGACCGCTGTCCAGTGATCCACTCTTGGATTACTTTGGTACCTCCCTGCTAAAATGATAGCAAGGCACACATCAGGTCTGGTACACAGCATTGCATACATGATAGAGCCTATGGCTGAAGCATAGGGAACACCTTTCATTTTCTCTCTATCTTCTGCAGTGGTCAGTCTGACTCAACTTCACACCTTGTAATACAGGCAAGAACCCTTTCTTTGCCTGATCCATTTTGAACTTCTTCAAAACTTTATCAAGGTATGTGCTTTGTGAAAGTCCAATTAAGCGTCTTGATCTATCTCTATAGATCTTGATGCCCAATATATAAGAAGCTTCACCGAGGTCTTTCATTGAAAAATTCTTATTCAAGTATCCTTTTATGCTATTCAGAAATTCAGTATCATTTTCGATCAACAATATGTCATCTACATTTAATATCAAAAATGCTACGGAGCTCCCACTCACTTTCTTGTAAATAGAGGCTTCTCCAAAAGTCTGTATAAAACCATATGCTTTGATCACACTATCAAAGTGTATATTCCAACTCCGAGAGGCTTGCACCAATCCATAAATGGATCGCTGGAGCTTGCACCCTTTGTTAGCACCTTCTGGATCAACAAAACCTTCTGGTCGCATCATATACAACTCTTCTTTAAGATATCCATTAAGGAATGCAGTTTTGACATCCATTTGCCAAATTTCATAATCATAAAATGCGGCAATTGCTAACATGATTTGGACAGACTTAAGCATCACTACGGGTGAGAAGGTCTCATCGTAGTCAACTCCTTGAACTTGTCAAAAACCTTTTGCAACAAGTCGAGCTTTGTAGACAGTAATATTACCGTCAGCGTCAGTCTTCTTCTTGAAGATCCATTTATTCTCTATGGTCTGCCGATCATCGATCAAGTCAACCAAAGTCCATACTTTGTTCTCATACATGGATCCCATCTCAGATTTCATGGCCTCAAGCCATTTTGCGGAATCTGGGCTCATCATCGCTTCCTCATAGTTTGTAGGTTCGTCATGGTCAAGTAACATGACTTCGAGAACATGATTAACGTACTACTCTAGTGCGGATCTTACTCTGGTTCACCTACGAGGTTCGATAGTAACTTGATCAGAAGTTTCATGATCATCATCATTAGCTTCCTCACTTACTGGTGTAGGAACCACTGGAACTGATTTTAGTGATAAACTACTTTCCAATAAGGGAGAAGGTACAATTACCTCATAAGTTCTACTTTCCTCCCACTCACTTCTTTCGAGAGAAACTCCTTCTCTAGAAAGGATCCGTTCTCAGCCACGAATATCTTGCCTTCGGATCTGTGATAGAAGGTGTACCCAATAGTCTCCTTTGAGTATCCTATGAAGACACATTTCTCCGATTTGGGTTCGAGCTTATTAGGTTGAAGCTTTTTCACATAAGCATCGCAGCCCCAAAGTTTAAGAAACGACAACTTGGGTTTCTTGCCAAACCACAGTTCATAATGTGAATGCAGCCGTCTCTAAAGCATAACCCCAAAACGATAGCGGGAAATCAGTGAGAGACATCATAGATCACACCATATCTAATAAAGTGTGGTTACGACGTTCGGGCACACCATTACATTGTGGTGTTCCAGGTGGGTGAGTTGTGAAACTATTCCACATTGTTTCAAATGAAGTCCAAACTCATAACTAAAATATCCACCTCCACGATCAGATCGTAGAAACTTGATTTTCTTGTTAAGATGATTTTTCACTTCACTCTGAAATTCTTTGAACTTTTCAAATGTTTCAGACTTATGTTTCATTAAGTAGATATACCCATATCTACTCAAATCATCTGCGAAGGTGAGAAAATAACGATATCGGCCGCGAGCTTCAATGTTCATTGGACCACATACATCAGTATGTATGATTTCCAATAACTCTGTTGCTCGCTCCATTGTTCCAGAGAATGGAGTTTTAGTCATCTTGCCCATGAGGCATGGTTCGCAAGTACCAAGTGATTCATAATCAAGTGATTCCAGAATTCCATCAGCATGGAGTTTCTTCATGTGCTTTACACCAATATGACCTAAACGGTAGTGCCACAAATAAGTTGCACTATCATTATCAACAACATCAACACAAGACCCTCGCGAGGCGGACGGCACTAAGACCTCCCTGTGGGGTGGCCTCACTAGGCTGGCTCCCGAGGAGTGGAGATATCAAGGCAAGGTGCACCTCGCGAGGTTCACATGACATGAGCCATGAAGACCAAGGCCAGGCGGGCGCCAGCGGGCGGAGTGTACCAGTTTCGTCTTTAGTGCTAAGGGGCAAGCACAGGCGCGGAGTCCCGAGGCATTAGGCAAAGGTTTCCATATCAGTGCAACAAGACCAAGACCGCCAAGACGACAGGACGGAGGTCATCGCGGAGCCCACTACAGCATCACCACCAGAGCCTTTGCAGGCGAAGACTACTTTTGTTAGGATAGCTTGTACTAGTTGTCTGCCTTCGAATTTGGCCATTGTGGGATCCCTTCCTGCCTAACATTTGGAAGAGGACCAAGGCCACTATAAATAGGGCCTAGCCACCACCATAGAGGGGGATCGGATCCATTCTGATTGCTCTCTGACTATAGCGCCATAAAAGCTCCTGTCTGCTAGGACTACATCGGTATTTCCCCAAAGTGGAAGGGATGATGCAGCACAGCAACGGTAGGTATGTCCCTCAGTGAAGAAACCATGGTTATCGAACCAGTAGGAGAACCAAGCAACACAACGTAAACAGCACCTACACACAAATGACAACACCTCGCAACCCGACTTGTTAAAGGGGTTGTCAATCCCTTTCGGGTAATGATGCCAGAAAATTGTAGTAGATTGAAATAATAGATCGCAAATAAAATAAAGTGCAGCAATGTATTTTTGTATTTTTGGTTTAATAGATTTGAATAAAAATGCAAAGGAAAAGTAGATCACAAGCAAATATGAGGAAGAAGACCCGGGGGCCGTAGGTTTCACTAGTGGCTTCTCTCGAGAAATATAGCAAACAGTAGGTAAACAAATTAATGTTGGGTAATTGATAGAACCTCGAATAATTATGACGATATCCAAGCAATGATCATTACATATGCATCACGTCCAAGATTAGTAGACCGACTCCTGCCTGCATCTACTACTATTACTCCACAAATCGACCGCTATCCAGCATGCATCTAGTGTATTAAGTTCATGGAAAAACGGAGTAATGCAATAAGAACGATGACATGATGTAGACAAGATCCGTTTATCTATTGCGTAGATATAGATCCCATCTTTTTATCCGTAGTAGCAACGATACGTACGTGTCGGTTCCCTTTCTGTCACTGGGATCAAGCACCGTAAGATCGAGCCCACTACCGGGCACCTCTTGCCATTGCAAGATAAATATATCAAGTTGGCCAAACAAAACCCAAATATCGGAGAAGAAATACGAGGCTGTAAGAGATCATGCATATAAGAGATCAAAGAAACTCAAATAACTTTCATGGATATAAAAAAGATATGACTGATCATAAATTCAAAGTTCATCAGATCCCAACAAACACACCGCAAAAAGAGTTACATCATATGGATCTCCAAGAGACCATTGTATTGAGAATCAAGAGAGAGAGATGAAGCCATCTAGCTACTAACGACGAACCCGAAGGTCTACAAAGAACTACTCACGCATCATCAGAGAGGCACCAATGGAGGTGGTGAACCCCATTCGAGATGGTGTCTAGATTGGATCTGGTGGTTCTGGACTCTGCGGCGGCTGGATGAATATTTCGTCAACTCCCCTACAGTTTTGGGAATGTTTGGGTATTTATAGAGCAAAGAGGCGGTCCGGGGGGCACCCGAGGTGGGCACAACCCACCAGGGTGCGCCTGTGCCTCCTGGCGCGCCCTGGTGGGTCGTCCGCTCCTCGAGACTCCCCCAGGTTCTACCAGGGCCCAACATGTTCCTTTTGGTCCATAAAAATCTCCGTAAAGTTTCGTGGCATTTGGACTCCGTCTGATATTGATTTTCTGCGATGTAAAAAGATGAAAAAATGGGAACTGGCACTTGGCACTATGTCAATAGGTTAGTACCAAAAAATGATATAAAATGACTATTAAATGATTATTAAACATCCAAGATTGGTAATATAATAGCATGGAACAATAATATAGATACATTGGAGATGTATCAGCATCCCCAAGCTTAACTCCTACTCGTCCTCGAGTAGGTAAGTGATAAAAACAGAATTTTTGATGTGGAGTGTTGTTTAACATGTCATATCATATTCTTTTCTTTATAGTATGGACAATTGGACTTTTTATGTGATTCAAAGCAATAGTCTAGTTTTGACATGATGATTTAGATACTCAAGCATATCAACAAGCAACCATGTCTTTCAAAATATCAATGCTAAAATAAGTTATCCCTACAAAACCATATAGTCTTGTCATGCTCTGTCTTCTTAACACAAAGTAATTATCATGCACAACCCCGATGACAAGCCGAGCAATTGGTTCATACTTTTCAACGCGCTTCAGCTTTTTCAACTCTTACGCAATACATGAGCGCAAGCCATGGATATAGCACTACGGGTGGAATAGAGTATGATGATAGGGGTAAATATAGAGAAGACAAAAAAGTAAGAAAGTCTCACATCGATGCGGCTAACCAACGGGCTTTGGAAATGCCCATCAATCGATATCAACGTGAGGAGTAGGGATTTCCATGCAATGAATGCACTAAGAGCTATAAGTGTATGAAAGCTCAATATGAAAACTAAGTGGGTGTGCATCTAATCCTATAATGAAAAAATCCCACTAGTATATGAAAGTGACAACATCGGAGACTCTCCATATGAAAAACATGGTGCTACTTTGAAGCACAACTGTGGTAAAGGATACTAGCAATTCCCCTTCTCTCTTTGTTTATTACTGTATTATTATTTTTTTCTTTTTCTTTCTATTTTCTTTTTCTTTCTTTCTTTTCTCTGTCTTTTTTTCTCTTTTTTTCATCTCTCATTGTCCGGAGTCTCATCCCAACTTGTGGGGGAATCATAGTCTCCATCATCCTTTCCTCACTGGGGCACTTCTCTAAAAATGAATAATGATGATCATCACACTTCTATTTACTTATAACTCAAAAGAAATAAAAATTACAACTCGATAACTATGACAAAATATGACTCTATATAAATGCCTCTGGCATGTACCCGGATGTGCAATGATCAACATGTATGAAAAATGAGGAACAGTGGCTAAGCCACAAACACTATGTCAGCTATAATATCATAAAAAGCAATATGACAGTGAATGCTCAAGTCATCAAACGGAAGCGGTGGAAGTTGCATGGCAATATATCTCGGAATGGCCATGGAAAAGCCATAATAGGTAGGTATGGTGGCTGTTTTGAGGAAGATATAATGAGGCTTATGTGTAATAGAGTGTATCATATCATGGGGTTTGGATGCACTTGCGAAGTTTGCGCCACGTCTCAATGTGAGAAAGGGCAATGCACGGTACCGTAGAGGCTACCAAATTGCGAAAAGGTAAGAGTGTATATAATCCATGGACTCACATTAGTCATAAAGAACTCATATACTTATTGCAAAAGTTTATTGGCCCTCAAAGCAAAGTACTACTACGCATGCCCCTAGGGGGATAGATAGGTAGGAAAAGACCATCTCTTGTCCCCGACTGCCACTCATAAGGAAGACAATCAAAAATAAATCGTGCTCCAACATTATAGCATAACGAGAGACTATACGTGCATGCTTCGGGAATCACAAACCTTAACACCGATATTCCTACTAGAGCATAATTACTCATCAACATAACTCACATATCACATCATCATATCTCAAAACTATAACTAAGAAACAAGTTTATTTTGTCCAATGATCTTCATGACATTTTTCTTTTCTTTATCCTTCTTGGATATCTATCACTTTGGGACTAATTTTCGTGTATTGCCTTTGACAAGCTCCAACAAATATAAGTGAAGATCATGAGCATAATAAAAAAAATTCTTTCTCCCAAATTAATTTAAGTGAAGCAAGAGAGAATTTCTTCAAAATTTTACTAACTCTCAAATAAATCTAAGTGAAGCAAGAGAGCATTTCTTCAAAAATACTAAGCACACTGTCCTCAAAAAGATATAAGTGAAGCACTAGAGCAAGTCCATTGCTCATAAAAATTTAAGTGAAGCATAGAGAGCAATTCTAACAAGTCATGACATAATTTTGGCTCTCTCGAATAGGTGTGTCCAACAACTATTGATGACTTAAAACACAAAATAAAACAAGCAAAGACACGTATCATACAAGACGCTCCAAGCAAAACACATATCATGTGACGAATAAAAATATAGTCTTGAGTAAAATACCGATAGTTGTTGGAAGAAAGCGGGGATGCCACTCGGGGACATCCCCAAGCTTAGTTCGTTGCTCATTTTTGGATAATAGCTTGTGATGTCAGGGCATCCCCAAGCTTAGGCTCTTCCATCCTTCATTCATCCATCGTAAGATAACCCAAAACTTGAAAACTTCAATCACACAAAACTCAACAAAACCTTCGTGAGATCCGTTAGTATAAGAATAATAAACCACTACTATAAATGTTGTATCAAACCAATTCATATTTTGTTTTTGTATTATATCTATTGTCCAACTTTTATATGGCAAAAACTCATCAAAGAAAACCATAGAGCCATCAAAATAAGCACACAACACAAAGAAAACAGAATCTGTCAAAACAGAACAGCCTGTAGCAATCTGACTATTTCAAATACTTCTGTAACTCCAAAAATTCTGAAAATTAGGACGACCTGTGAAATTTATATATTGATCTACTACAAGTGGAATTGTTATTTTATCGCTCTCTGGTAAAAAATGAAAATCAATTATGTGAGCTTAAAAGTTTCTGTTTTTTCAGCAAGATCAAACAACTATCACCCAAGAAGATCCTAAAGACTTTACCTGGCACAAACACTAATTAAGACACAAAGAACACAATCATAACAGTATCATAATGAAGGAAATATGCCCTAGAGGCAATAATAAAGTTATTATTTATTTCCTTATTTCATGATAAATGTTTATTATTCATGCTAGAATTGTATTAACCGGAAACATAATACATGTGTGAATACATAGACAAACAGAGTGTCACTAGTATGCCTCTACTTGACTAGCTCGTTGAATCAAAGATGGTTAAGTTTCCTAGCCATAGACATGAGCTGTCATTTGATTAACGAGGTCACATCATTAGAGAATGATGTGATTGACTTGACCCATTCGGTTAGCATAGCACTTGATCGTTTAGTTTGTTGCTATTGCTTTCTTCATGACTTATACATGTTCCTATGACTATGAGATTATGCAACTCCCGTTTACCGGAGGAACACTTTGTGTGCTACCAAATGTCACAACATAACTGGGTGATTATAAAGGTGCTCTACAGGTGTCTCCAAAGGTACTTGTTGGTTTGGCGTATTTCGAGATTAGGATTTGTCACTCGATTGTCGGAGAGGTATCTCTGGGCCCTCTTGGTAATGCACATCACTTAAAGCCTTGCAAGCATTGCAACTGATGAGTTAGTTGCGGGATGATGTATTACGGAACGAGTAAAGAGACTTGCCAGTAACGAGATTGAACTACGTATTGAGATACTGACGATCGAATCTCGGGCAAGTAACATACCGATGACAAAGGGAACAACGTATGTTGTTATGCGGTTTGACCGATAAAGATCTTCGTAGAATATGTGGGAGCCAACATGAGCATCCATATTCCGCTATTGGTTATTGGCCGGAGATGTGTCTCGGTCATGTCTACATAGTTCTCGAACCCATAGGGTCCGCACACTTAAGGTTTCGATGACAGTTATATTATGAGTTTATGAGTTTTGATGTACCGAAGGAGTTCGGAGTCCCGGATGAGATCAGGGACATGACGAGGAGTCTCGACATGGTTGAGATGTAAAGATCGATATATTGGATGACTATATTCGGACATCGAAAAGGTTCCGAGTGATTCGGGTATTTTTCGGAGTACCGGAGAGTTACGGGAATTCGCCGGGGAGTATATGGGCCTTATTGGGCCATACGGGAATAGAGGAGACAGGCCAAAAGGAAGGAGGCGCCCCCCCCCCTCTGGTCCGAATTGGACAAGGGGTGCAGCCCCCTTTTCCTTGTTCCTCTCCCCCTCTTTCCTTCTCTCCTACTCCAACAAGGGAAGGAGGAGTCCTACTCCCGGTGGGAGTAGGACTCCCCCCCTTGGCGCGCCCTCCTCCTAGGCCGGCCGCGTCCCCCCTTGCTCCTTTATATACGGGGGCAGGGGGCACCCCATAGACACAACAATTGATCTCTTGATCTCTTAGCCGTGTGAGGTGCCCCCCTCCACCATAGTCCACCTCGATAATACTGTAGCGGTGCTTAGGCGAAGCCCTGCGTCGGTAGAACATCAACATCGTCACCACGCCGTCATGCTGACGAAACTCTCCCTCAACACTCGGCTGGATCGGAGTTCGAGGGATGTCATCGGGCTGAACGTGTGCTGAACTCGAAGGTGCCGTACGTTCGGTACTTGATCGGTCGAATCGTGAAGACGTACGACTACATCAACCGCGTTGTGCTAACGCTTCCGCTTTCGGTCTACAAGGGTACGTAGACAACACTCTCCCCTCTCGTTGCTATGCATCACCATGATCTTGCGTGTGCGTAGGAAATTTTATGAAATTACTACGTTCCCCAACAGTGGCATCCGAGCCAGGTTTTATGCGTTGATGTTATATGCACAAGTAGAACACAAGTGAGTTGTGGGCGATATAAGTCATACTGCTTACCAGCATGTCATACTTTGGTTCGGCGGTATTGTTGGATGAAGCGGCCCGGACCGACATTACGCGTACGCTTACGCGAGACTGGTTCTACCGACGTGCTTTGCACACAGGTGGCTGGCGGGTGTCAGTTTCTCCAACTTTAGTTGAACCGAGTGTGGCTATGCCCGGTCCTTGCAAAGGTTAAAACAGCACCAACTTGACAAACTATCGTTGTGGTTTTGATGCGTAGGTAAGAACGGCTCTTGCTAAGCCTGTAGCATCCACATAAAACTTGCAACAACAAAGTAGAGGACGTCTAACTTGTTTTTGCAGGGCATGTTGTGATGTGATATGGTCAAGACATGATGCTAAATTTTATTGTATGAGATGATCATGTTTTGTAACCGAGTTATCGGCAACTGGCAGGAGCCATATGGTTGTCACTTTATTGTATGCAATGCAATCGCCCTGTAATGCTTTACTTTATCACTAAGCGGTAGTGATAGTCGTAGAAGCATAAGATTGGCGAGACGACAACGATGCTACGATGGAGATCAAGGTGTCGTGCTGGTGACGATGGTGATCATGACGGTGCTTCGGAGATGGAGATCACAAGCACAAGATGATGATGGCCATATCATATCACTTATATTGATTGCATGTGATGTTTATCTTTTATGCATCTTATCTTGCTTTGATTGACGGTAGCATTATAAGATGATCTCTCACTAAATTTCAAGATAAAAGTGTTCTCCCTGAGTATGCACCATTGCCAAAGTTCATCGTGCCCAGACACCACGTGATGATCGGGTGTGATAAGCTCTACGTCCATCTACAACGGGTGTAAGCCAGTTTTTACACACGCAGAATACTCAGGTTAAACTTGACGAGCCTAGCATATGCAGATATGGCCTCGGAACACTAAGACCGAAAGGTCAAGCGTGAATCATATAGTAGATATGATCAACATATTGATGTTCACCATTGAAAGCTACTCCATTTCACGTGATGATCAGTTATGGTTTAGTTGATTTGGATCACGTGAACACTTAGAAGATTAGAGGGATGTCTTTCTAAGTGGGAGTTCTTAAGTAATATGACTAATTGAACTTAAATTTATCATGAACTTAGTCCTGGTAGTATTAGCATATCTATGTTGTAGATTAATAGCTCGCGTTTAGCTCCCCTGTTTTATTTTTGATATGTTCCTAGAGAAAAATAAGTTGAAAAATGTTAGTAGCAATGATGCGGACTTGGTCCGTGATCTGAGGATAAACCTCATTGCTGCACAGAAGAATTATGTCCTTGATGCACCGCTAGGTGACAGACCTATTGCAGGAGCTGATGCAGACGTCATGAACGTTTGGGTAGCTCAATATGATGACTACTTGATAGTTCAGTGCACCATGCTTAACAACTTAGAATCGGGACTTCAAAGACGTTTTGAACGTCATGGATCATATGGATGTTCCAGGAGTTGAAGTTAATATTTCAAGCAAATACCCGAGTTGATAGATATGAAGTCTCCAACAAGTTCTATAGCTAAAAGATGGAGGAGAATAGCTCAAGCAGTGAGCATGTGTTCAGATTGTCTGGGTACTACAATCGCTTGAATCAAGTGGGAGTTAATCTTCCAGATAAAATAGTGATTGACAGAATTCTCTAGTCACCATCACCAAGTTAGTAGAACTTCGTGGTGAACTATAGTATGCAAGGGATGATGAAAACGATTCCCGACCTTTTCATGATGATGAAATCGATGAAGGTAGAAATCAAGAAAGAGCATCAAGTGTTGATGATTAACAAGACCACTAGTTTCAAGAAAAGGGCAAAGGGAAAGAAAGGGAAAGAAAGGGAACTTCAAGAAGAACGGCAAGCAAGTTGCTGCTCAAGTGAAGAAGCCCAAGTCTGGTCCTAAGCCTGAGACTGAGTGCTTCTACTACAAAGGGACTGGTCACTGGAAGCGGAACTGCCCCAAGTATTTGGCGGATAAGAAGGATGGCAAAGTCAACAAAGGTATATTGGATATACATGTTATTGATGTGTACTTCACTAGTGTTTATAGCAACCCCTCGGCATTTCATACTGGTCCAGTTGCTAAGAATAGTAACTCGAAACGGGACTTGCAGAATGAACAGAGACTAGTTAAGGGTGAAGTGACGATGTGTATTGGAAATGGTTCCAAGATTGATATGATCATCATCGCACACTCCCTATACTTTCGGGATTAGTGTTAAACCTAAAATAAATGTTATTTAGCGTTTGCGTTGAGCATGAATATGATTGGATCATGTTTATTGCAATACGGTTATTCATGTAAGTTAGAGAATAATTGTTGTTCTGTTTACATGAATAAAACCTTCTATGGTCATACACCCAATGAAAATGGTTTGTTGGATCTCGATCGTGGTGATACACATTCTCATAATATTGAAGCCAAAAGATGCAAAGTTAATAATGATAGTGCAACTTATTTGTGGCACTGTCATTTAGGTCATATTGGTGTAAAGCGCATGAAGAAAATCCATGCTGATGGGCTTTTGGAATCACTTGATTATGAATCAGTTGATGCTTGTGAACCGTGCCTCATGGGCAAGATGAATAAAACGCCATTCTCCGGAACTATGGAGCGAGCAACAGATTTGTTGGAAATCATACATACAGATGTGTGTGGTCCGATGAATATTGAGGCTCATGGCGGGTATCGTTATTTTCTCACCTTCACAGATGATTTAAGCAGATATGGGTATACCTACTTAATGAAACATAAGTCTGAAACATTTGAAAAGTTCAAAGAATTTCAGAGTGAAGTTGAAAATCATCATAACAAGAAAATAAAGTTTCTACGATCTGATCATGGAGAAGAATATTTGAGTTACGAGTTTGGCCTTCAGTTAAAACAATGTGAAATAGTTTCACTACTCACGCCACCTGGAACACCACAGTGTAATGGTGTGCCTGAACGTCGTAACCATACTTTATTAGATATGGTGCGATCTATGACGTCTCTTACCGATCTACCACTATCGTTTTGGGGTTATGCATTAGAGACAGCTGCATTCACGTTAAATAGGGCACCATCTAAATCCGTTGAGACGACACCGTATGAACTATGGTTTGGCAAGAAACCTAAGCTGCCGTTTCTTAAAGTTTGAGGTTGCAATGCTTATGTGAAAAAGTTTCAACCTGATAAGCTCAAACCCAAATCGGAGAAGTGCGTCTTCATAGGATACCCAAAAGAAAATGTTGGGTGCACCTTCTATCACAGATCCGAAAGCAAGATATTCGTTGCTTTGAATGGATCCTTTCTAGAGAAGGAGTTTCTCTTGAAAGAAGTGAGTGGGAGGAAAGTAGAACTTGATGAGGTAACTGTACCTGCTCCCTTATTGGAAAGTAGTTCATCACAGAAATTTGTTCATGTGACTACTACACCAATTAGTGAGGAAGCTAATGATGATGATCATGTAACTTCAGATCAAGTTACTACCGAACCTCGTAGGTAAACCAGAGTGAGATCCGCACCAGAGTGGTACGGTAATCATGTTCTGGAGGTCATGTTACTTGACCATGACGAACCTACGAACTATGAGGAAGCGATGATGAGCCCGAATTCTGCGAATGGCTTGAGGCCATGAAATCTGAGATGAGATCCATGTATGAGAACAAAGTATGGACTTTGATTGACTTGCCCAAAGATCGGCGAGCCATTGAGATTAAATGGATCTTCAAGAGGAAGATGGACGTTGACAGTAGTGTTACTATCTACAAAGCTAGAATTGTCGCAAAAGGTTTTCGACAAGTTCAAGGTGTTGACTATGATGAGAGTTTCTCACTCGTATCTATGCTTAAGTCTGTCCGAATCATGTTAGCAATTACCACATTTTATGAAATCTGGCAAATGGATAAACAAAACTGCATTCCTTAATGGATTTATTAAAGAAGAGTTGTATATGGTGCAACCAGAAGGTTTTGTCAATCCTAAAGGTGCTAACAAGATATGCAAGCTCCAGCGATCCATCTATGGACTGGTGCAAGCATCTCGGAGTTGGAATATACGCTTTGATAAGTTGATCAAAGCATATAGTTTTATACAGACTTGCGGTGAAGCCTGTATTTACAAGAAAGTGAGTGGGAGCACTACATCATTTCTGATAAGTATATGTGAATGACATATTGTTGATCGGAGATAATGTAGAATTATTTTGCAAAGCATAAAGGAGTGTTTGAAAGGAGTTTTTCAAAGAAAGACCTCGATGAAGCTGCTTACATATTGAGCATCAAGATCTATAGAGATAGATCAAGACGCTTGATAAGTTTTTCAATGAGTACATACCTTGACAAGATTTTGAAGTAGTTCAAAATGGAACAGTCAAAGAAAGAGTTCTTGCCCGTGTTACAAGGTGTGAAACTGAGTAAGACTCAAAGCCCAACCATGGCAGAAGATAGAAAGAGAATGAAACTCATTCCCTATGCCTTGGCCATAGGTTCTATAAAATATGCCATGCTGTGTACCAGATCTATTGTATACCCTACACTGTTTTTGGCAAGGGAGTACAATAGTGATCTAGGAGTAGATCACTGGACAGCGGTCAAAATTATCCTTAGTGGAATAAGGATATGTTTCTCGATTATGGAGGTGAAAAAAAGGTTTGTCGTAAAGGGTTACGTCGATGCAAATTTTGACACTGATCCAGATGACTCTAAATCTCAATCTGGATACATATTGAAAGTGGGAGCAATTAGCTAGAGTAGCTCCATGCAGAGCATTGTTGACATAGAAATTTGCAAAATACTTACAGATCTGAATGTGGCAGACCCGTTGACCAAACTTCTCTCACAAGCAAAACATGATCACACCTTAGTACCCTTTGGGTGTTAATCACATAGTGATGTGAACTAGATTATTGACTCTAGTAAACCCTTTGGGTGTTGGTCACATGTTGATGTGAACTATGGGTGTTAATCACATGGTGATGTGAACTATTGGTATTAAATCACATGGCGATGTGAACTAGATTATTGACTCTAGTGCAAGTGGGAGACTGAAGGAAATATGCCCTAGAGGCAATAATAAAGTTATTGTTTATTTCCTTATTTCATGATAAATGTTTATTATTCATGCTAGAATTGTATTAACCGGAAACATAATACATGTGTGAATACATAGACAAACAGAGTGTCACTAGTATGCCTCTACTTGACTAGCTCGTTGAATCAAAGATGGTTAAGTTTCCTAGCCATAGACATGAGTTGTCATTTGATTAACGAGGTCACATCATTAGAGAATGATGTGATTGACTTGACCCATTCGGTTAGCATAGCACTTGATCGTTTAGTTTGTTGCTATTGCTTTCTTCATGACTTATACATGTTCCTATGACTATGAGATTATGCAACTCCTGTTTACCGGAGGAACACTTTGTGTGCTACCAAACGTCACAACGTAACTGGGTGATTATAAAGGTGCTCTATAGGTGTCTCCAAAGGTACTTGTTAGTTTGGCGTATTTTGAGATTAGGATTTGTCACTCCGATTGTCAGAGAGGTATCTCTGGGCCCTCTCGGTAATGCACATCACTTAAAGCCTTGCGAGCATTGCAACTAATGAGTTAGTTGCGGGATGATGTATTACGGAACGAGTAAAGAGACTTGCCGGTAACGAGATTGAACTAGGTATTGAGATACCGACGATCGAATCTCGGGCAAGTAACATACCGATGACAAAGGGAACAACGTATGTTGTTATGCGGTTTGACCGATAAAGATCTTCGTAGAATATGTGGGAGCCAATATGAGCATCCATGTTCCGCTATTGGTTATTGGCCGGAGACGTGTCTCGGTCATGTCTACATAGTTCTCGAACCCGTAGGGTCCGCACGCTTAAGGTTTCGATGACAGTTATATTATGAGTTTATGAGTTTTGATGTGCCGAAGGAGTTCGGAGTCCCGGATGAGATCAGGGACATGACGAGGAGTCTCGAAATGGTCGAGATGTAAAGATCGATATATTGGACGACTATATTCGGACATCGAAAAGGTTCCGAGTGATTCGGGTCTTTTTCGGAGTACGGGAGAGTTACCGGAATTCGCCGGGGAGTATATGGGCCTTATTGGGCCATACGGGAATAGAGGAGAGAGGCCAAAAGGAAGGAGGCGCGCGCCCCCCTCTGGTCCGAATTGGACAAGGGGTGCAGCCCCCTTTTCCTTGTTCCTCTCCCCCTCTTTCCTTCTCTCCTACTCCAACAAGGGAAGGAGGAGTCCTACTCCCGGTGGGAGTAGGAATCCCCCCTTGGCGCGCCCTCCTCCTAGGCCGGCCGCCTCCCCCCTTGCTCCTTTATATACGGGGGCAGGGGGCACCCCATAGACACAACAATTGATCTCTTGATCTCTTAGCCGTGTGCGGTGCCCCCCTCCACCATAGTCCACCTCGATAATACTGTAGCGGTGCTTAGGCGAAGCCCTGCGTCGGTAGAACATCAACATCGTCACCATGCCGTCATGCTGATGAAACTCTCCCTCAACACTCGGCTGGATCGGAGTTCGAGGGACGTCATCGGGCTGAACATGTGCTAAACTCGGAGGTGCCGTACGTTCGGTACTTGATCGGTCGAATCATGAAGACGTACGACTACATCAACCGCGTTGTGCTAACGCTTCCGCTTTTGGTCTACAAGGGTACGTAGACAACACTTTCCCCTCTCATTGCTATGCATCACCATGATCTTGCGTGTGCGTAGGAATTTTTTTGAAATTACTACGTTCCCCAACAGTGGCATCCGAACCAGGTTTTATGCGTTGATGTTATATGCACGAGTAGAACACAAGTGAGTTGTGGGCGATATAGGTCATACTGCTTACCAGCATGTCATACTTTGGTTCGGCGGTATTGTTGGATGAAGCGGCCCGGACCGACATTACGCGTACGCTTACGCGAGACTGGTTCTACCGACGTGCTTTGCACATAGGTGGCTGGCGGGTGTCAGTTTCTCCAACTTTAGTTGAACCGAGTGTGGCAACGCCCGGTCCTTGCGAAGGTTAAAACAGCACCAACTTGACAAACTATCGTTGTGGTTTTGATGCGTAGGTAAGAACGGTTCTTGCTAAGCCCGTAGCATCCACGTAAAACTTGCAACAACAAAGTAGAGGACGTCTAACTTGTTTTTGCAGGGCATGTTGTGATGTGATATGGTCAAGACATGATGCTAAATTTTATTGTATGGGAGCCATATGGTTGTCGCTTTATTGTATGCAATGCAATCGCCCTGTAATGCTTTACTTTATCACTAAGCGGTAGCGATAGTCGTAGAAGCATAAGATTGGTGAGACGACAACGATGCTACGATGGAGATCAAGGTGTCGTGCTGGTGACGATGGTGATCATGACGGTGCTTCGGAGATGGAGATCACAAGCACAAGATGATGATGGCCATATCATATCACTTATATTGATTGCATGTGATGTTTATCTTTTATGCATATTATCTTGCTTTGATTGACGGTAGCATTATAATATGATCTCTCACTAAATTTCAAGATAAAAGTGTTCTCCCTGAGTATGCACCATTGCCAAAGTTCATCGTGCCCAGACACCACGTGATGATCGGGTGTGATAAGCTCTACGTCCATCTACAACGGGTGCAAGCCAGTTTTTGCACACGCAGAATACTCAGGTTAAACTTGACGAGCCTAGCATATGCAGATATGGCCTCGGAACACTGAGACCGAAAAGTCAAGCGTGAATCATATAGTAGATATGATCAACATATTGATGTTCACCATTGAAAGCTACTCCATTTCACGTGATGATCGGTTATGGTTTAGTTGATTAAATAAGAGATATTGTGATATTTCAGGTGGGTTAGAGGCTTGACATGGCAATATGGGAGGCATGATATAACAAGTGGTAGGTAGCGCAACATAGCGATTGAGCGAACAACTAGCAAGCAAAGATAGAAGTGATATCGAGGGTATGACAATCTTGCCTGAGATCCCGCAAGGAAGAAGAACGAGTCCAAGAAGTAGACAACCCAACATAGTCGAACGAATCCTCACAACTCTGGAATGAAACCGAAGATAACGAGAGAAGCCCGTAAAGAAGCAAGAAACATAGTAAACAACCATCACCTAAACATGGCATGATGCACAACCAAGTATGATGCATGTCCGATTTAATGAAACATGGCATGGCGAAGTGCACAAACAAAACTACATGTTAAGTGGAGCTCAATATGCAACGAGTTGCATATTGACGAAACACCACATTCGATTATTTAGTTCTCTCGCTTTTATGTACCCAACAATATCAAATGTTGTGGAACATGTCAAGAGGTGAAGCATATGAAAACTACACATTTAAGCAAGTTTAAATGAGGGCAGAAACAACAACAACAATTCCGGAAAATCCTCATATGCATATTTCAAATTAGCTACTGTTCTACCCTAAACATAATTTTAGAGTTGTTAAACATGCAAAGTAAGTATATCATGTTAATCTATGCATTTTTCCACCCCATTTACATATAAAGCTTATTTAAAATGGAGCTACGGTTATTTAGTTATGGAATAAATCTTTTTAACATGGCAATATGCAAATTAAATGCAAACATCATTTTAAACATCTTTAACAAGGATGAAAGTGGCATATTACGAAACTAGGCAAAATTCTAAGCAAGTTACATATATAAAACATTTTAATACGATGCACGGTTGATGAGTTATTAAATGCATGAACTCTAGGGACTTTTCTATAAAACAACGTTCTCTGGATAAAAACAAAATTCACAACAAAGGAAAAAAACACACATTGGGCCGAATCTAGCTGGCCCAACAATGCACAGTAGAGGGGCTGGGCACGTTCTCACCCATGGGCCTTGGCCCGGCCGGTGGAGAGAGGCTGGAAAGGGGCGCGCTGGGCCGGCCTACCTGCGGGGCCCACGATGGGAGGGACTCGTCACCGACCTCCTCACAAGGACGAGGCAGGGACGAACATCGACGGCGGGTGGCGGCTGTGGAAGCCCGATCCGGCCGCAGACTTGCCAGATCCGGAAGGAGGCGAGGCGGGAGTGTCCGTTCCCGGCGACTGCGGGGCCGGGCATCAACGATGGTGGGGTGCCGGATCCGGGTCGGAAGGAGACGCCGACGAGGTTCCAGCGACGAGGCCTTGGGGCAGTAGCTCCGGCAGGATGCAGATGCAGGGGGCAGCGACGGATGGTGGTGCAGGGGTCGATGAGATGCGTGAGGATGCAGGGTCGCGGACGCTAGTGGACTCCGGCGCATACAACGGCCACCGGCGGCGCTCGGGAGGATCTTGGGCGCGCGGGACGGGCCCCTGGCTCGGGCGCTCGCGGGCGCCTACGGTGGTCGGCTCGGGCCCGGGCGGGCCCATGATGGGCCTCGAGGGCCGCGGCGAAGTGGGGGAAGGCGCGGCGCGACGTGGCTTGTGCCGATTTGCTGGAAGGCGGCTGAGAGGTGAGGTGGCGTGACGTGGTTGGCTGCGGGGCGCTGGCGGCGGTGCCAAGTGGCGGAGGTGGGTTCGCCGGCACGGATTTGGAGGAGGGAAGTGGAGGCTGGCTACGGAAAACGAGGAAGGGGTAGGTAGGAGGCCAAAAATGGCAGGGGGCGTCTATTTATAGCAAGGGGGCTAGGGTTAGGGTGTTTAGATGGGTTTGAGGCCGTCTTGGAGCCCTCCGATCGTGATCGAACGGTTCCGGACGCGAGGAGGGGTTAGGTGGGCTGTGCTAGAGAGAGATGGGCTAAGAAGAGAGGAGAGAGAGAGGCCTGGCAGCAGTTTTGGAGACCGAAAATGTCTGACGTTTGACCGACTATATTGTCGCTATAGTTATCCGTTGGGGGCATCAAACGAGCTCCGAATGCAACGAAACTTGACAGCTGGTCTACCCACACTATAATAAGGCTGCACGCCAACTTCCAACCCATTCCGAGAACATTCTTCGGCCACTTATAAAATAATATTTCGAACGTGCCGCGGGCGCGTGCGAGTGTGGTTGGGCTCAGAACGGACAACAGGGAGAACGGGGAGACCCGGACGGATGCAAGTTTTGAAAACATGATGATGCAATGCACATGATGACATGACAAGATGCAACATGCAAGCGGATGACATGGCAACGATGGCGCATAACTAGAAGACACCTGGCGCATCGGTCTCGGGGCGATACAACACTCCGCCACTACAAGAGGTTCTCGTCCCGAGATCTAGGATGGCACTGGAGGGAAATGGAAGAGGAAGAGAAGAGGTAAAACTAAGTTGCTTCTTTGACAAATGAGTGAAACCAAATAACCTTTCGAGGTTGAACAAATTGAAAGAAGAATACAACGAAGATGAACAAAGTTGAAAACACTCCGTTAGAAAAGAGGAACAAGGAACATTACTAGAACCTTGTAGGTTGAAAGACATAAGAAAAAGGGTTCCAATGGACCAGAAGTAAATGCAAGAACTCAAGATGAACGAGATGTACAAGGGACAATAAAGATCAATTATGACAACACTCCGGTTGGAAATGGAAGGCAATAATATTGTAAGTGCATCTAGTGCCACCCCTAGTTGGTTTTGGAGTATTGACGACAAACCTAGTTGAGGAACTAATGTGTTTGTGAGAATTGCAGGATAACACAGGTAGAAGTCCCTCATTGATTCGGTTTTCCTACCAGAGATGACCCCTAAAAATGTATGAAGACATTGATGTCAAAGGTGGTATGTGAAGATATTCACATTGAAGACTATGACAAGAGAAGACATCGCATGAAGCCTATGGAGCTCGAAGACTCAGATCTTTCGTAGTTCTTTTTCTTCTTTATTGAGTCATAAGAACCACCGTACTGTTAAGTGGGGTCCAAGAGAACTAGTCAGAATGACTGAAGTGATGCTTAACCAAAACCTATGTCTTCGAGTGAAGACTATGAGAGAAAATCTTGTCCAGAGTCGGACAAGTCAGCTTTGATTGTAGCCCAAGTAAAGTTGTCGTGTGTGTTTGAAATCTGACCATTGGAACATGTGTCAGTTCCTTAGTGACCCAGGGTCATTTCGGACAAATCAGGTCGGGTTGCCTAGTGGCTATAAATAGCCCACCCCCTACAACCATAAACGGTTGGCTGCTCAGAGTTAGAGTACGGCTTTTGTTGTTTGAGAGCAACCCACCTCGAAGCCTTTGAGAGAGAATTCCTTGCGAGGATAAAGCCCTAACCACCCAGAGCCAAAGAGTGTTAGGCATCACTTAAGTCTTCCTGTCTGTGTGATCTGAAGACTTATTACACTTGAGGACTGTGAATCCTCCAGCCGGTTAGGCATCGCGTTCTAAGCATCCAAGAGTCATTGTGGATCGCCGGTGAACGAAGTCTGTGAAGGTTTGGGAGTCTACCTTGAATACTTACCAGAGTGATTGGGCAAGGTCTGTGTGACCTTAGCTCAAGGGGAATACGGTGAGGACTGGGTGTCCTGAGCTGCGTGTTCAGGACTGGGTGTCCGGGACTGTGTGTCCTCAGGTTTAAATACCTAGCCGCCCTAACCAGACGTGCAGTTGTCACAACAACTGGAACTGGTCCAACAAATCATTGTCTTCAACGAGTCACTGGTTTCATCCTTCCCTTCCCTTTACTTACTGTTGGTCCTTGTGAAGTCATTGTATGATTGCACTATCTTTTGTCTTCACTGAGTGACTGCTTGTTCTGATTGGCTTCATGATATCTTCCTACCTGATCCTTACTACCTAGCTGCTATTAGTCATTGTGCTTTCACTTCATTGAATACTTGACTATGGTTTGCCTAGTGTAGTCTACCTTCTGCTACATGGTAATAGGTTTATTTCTATCATTTGTCTTTGAAACTTCCACGTTTTGAAGACTTTCATAAAAATCACCTATTCACCCCCCCTGTCGGTGTCAAAACCGGCGGATCTCGGGTAGGGGGTCCCGAACTGTGCGTCTAGGCCGGATGGTAACAGGAGGTAGGGAACACTTTGTTTTACCCAGGTTCGGGCCCTCTCGATGGAGGTAATACCCTACTCCTGCTTGATTAATATTGATGATATGGGTAGTACAAGAGTAGATCTACCACGAGATCAAGGAGGCTAAACCCTAGAAGCTTGCCTATGGTATGATTGTTGTGTATGGAGTTGATTGCCTGCGGACTACAACCCTCCGGTTTATATAGACACCGGATAGGGTTAGTGTTACATGGAGTCGGTTACAATGGTAGGAGATCTTGAATATCCGCATCGCCAAGCTTGCCTTCCACGCCAAGGAAAGTCCCATCCGGACACGGGACGAAGTCTTCAATCTTGTATCTTCATAGTCCAGGAGTCCGGCTGAAGGTATAGTCCGGCTACCCGAACACCCCTAATCCAGGACTCCCTCAGTAGCCCCCGAACCAGGCTTCAATGACGATGAGTCTGGCGCGCAGATTGTTTGGCATTGCAAGGCGGGTCCTCTCCAAATCTTGTGTTCCTGTAGGAATAATGTCCGATTTTTGTAACGTAGTGATCCTCGGCTTCCACACCCAATAATGGCCGTCTTCCGCGTGTGAATGCGAAAAGCGGGGGTGTGCTTACATCCACACCCCTACCCGTATAAACGAGCCGCCTATTTAACGGGATGGGGATTTAGGTCCAAACCACATCTTCTCCTCTCCGCGAGTTATAATCAGAGCGCTTCCAGCAAAGGTCCATTCCAACATGGCCAGCCGTCATAGCTCCTCCCTTCGCCCCTCCGGTCCCATACCCCGGGACTGGGAGAGTTGCACCGTCCCGCATAGCAAGTTAGCGTCACTTAAGGCCAAGGGATTTCTCCCTCAGGCGTACATGGTCCCAGTCCGAGCCGGTCTCGTCACCTATAATGGCGGAAAACAAGCGGAGAGCACCCCCAATCCTTCTAAAGGAGAGCGGGTGTGCCTTGTCCCCTATCTAATAAGGGGATTGGGATTTCCAATTCATCCATTTCTCCGCGGGCTTCTGGAGTTCTACGGCCTCCAGCTGCACAATCTCACGCCCGCCTCCGTATTGCATATTGCGGGTTTCGTCGCCCTTTGCGAGCTATTTTTAGGCGTTGAGGCTCATTTCATGCTGTGGAAGAGGTTATTCTGCATGGTGCCCCGTTCTTAAAAGGGGTCTATATACCAAGTGGGCGGAGCCGAAGTATGGCGCATCGCCGGGACCGGATACCTATCCGGAACCCCAAAGAAGGCGTCCGAGGACTGGCCTTCGGAATGGTTCTATATAGATGACGTCCCGCTACCGGACCCTATCCGGGTCGGTCTCCTTGAGTTCAATAGTGCTCCATTGAAGAAACGCTTGAGCTGGCGTCCGCAGAGCTCTCAGAGAGAAAGCGACAGAGACGTCCTTTACCTGATGGGCCGGATAAGACTGTTGGCTCATTCCGGACTAACCATGATTGGAGTCATGGCCGCATGCATTATGCGGGGGGTGCAGCTGCTTCAATATAGAGGCCACCCCATGTGGGATTTCAACGGGGAGGATGACGCCACTCGTTACGGTCGTAAGGGGCCAGCCTCGACTGCCGCCCTGGTAAAGATCTTATCCTCTTTGTACAAGGGAGAAAAGGAGGAATTCCTCCGCGTCAATCCGCAGGCCGAATTTACTATGTACGATCCTCCAAGTTGGGTAAGTGAATAATTGTGCTTGCCCGTTTGTTTCATACTCCCATGGTTAGATATGTAGTCTAACGACTTCAATGTAGGAACTGCGACAGGTGGTAAAGGATATAAACAGCCGCCCTCCACAACCCGAGGACCCAGAACGGTCCCTCGATCCGGACTCCGAAGAGGATCCGGACATATCGGTGGAGCTTATCGATGGGGTGTTCCATCAGCTAAGCACGAACAATACCTTGGTAGCCATCACGGCTGATTACCCAGGGTTAATCCCGGCCTCCCAGGTGACAGAAACCGGAGCCTCATTCCCTTGAGAGAGGTTCCATTCTCACGTATTCCGGTGTTTCTGACGACAACCGTGTTTTGTAGGGGAGATTTCCGAGGCAGGAGGCCGAACCTGCGGCGGCTAGCCAACGAGGGGCCGTAGGGCCCCATGGGGCAAAAAGGAATGTAGTCTGGACTGAGATGCCGGCGCAAAGGTATAGCGCACCCTCTGTTTCCCTGGTGTTATTCTGTCCGGGCATATTAACGTTCGTGCTATCTTCAGAATGAATAGACCTCGCCGGACTATATCCGGAGAGGTTGCCAATCGCGCCTCCACCAGCCAGGCTCCAACGTCTGGCCAGGAAGCGGAGGCGAGAACAAGGCGCGCACCGGACGCTCCTCCGACGGAGGATGCGGACAGGCTGTCTGCCACAAATTCTGAAGTAGAGAGTGCCATGAACCACAGGCGTCGCCGAACAGTTCTACGCGACGCTTGTTTCTCCCAAGAGGCTTTAGATGCCTTTAATTCGGGAGATTCGTACCTCCGTGCCGCTCAAAATGGTTTAGCCAGAGCCACGGAGCAGTATGTAAAATACATACTGGTATGAAAATTTTGGTCAAATATATATATATACCAGTAGCCCCCGAGACTTGAAATCGTTAGAGAAACTGATTTAAGGATCATTTAATATGCAGCTTCTTACAGAGAAGAATACCGTACTGTCTCAGGAGCTGGAAAAGTGCAAGGCCCAACTAGAGGCCGCACTAGTCGCAGCAGGGGAGCCCAAAGAGACCCCCTCAGGTAAGATACACTTTGAAAGATTAGTATTGTGCGGTGTGGGTGCAAATCTGACAAATCATATTGCAGATGGCGCCGGACTAGATTCGGACAAGCAACAACTCTTACGCCGGCTAAAGGCCGGTGAGAGTATGTTGACAAAGGTGAGGCGAGAGAAGAATGATCTTCAGGATTCCAACACCAAGCTGGACGTCGAACTTGAAGATGTTCGTGGCCAGCTGTCGGACTCCACGAAGGAGAATCAGTGGCTTCGACACGGCATTTTTAGTAAGTGCTTGAACGAACTTTGAAAAAGGAGTTTGGTGGGGAAGTCGACTAACAGAGTAATGTCTGTAGGTATGCTCACAGGTCGTCCTGCAGAGGAGATGCCCGGTTCTACGGGTGACCTTATTCCCGAACTCATGCAACTGCACGAGCGAATTCGGCAGGCGATGCGAGGCGTTGCCCAGGCCTTATGGCCTGCCCACTCCATGCCCGAGGGCCTTGGAGAACTTGCGGAGAAGCTGAAGGGAGCTCGGCGACGCTTCTGGTTGTGGAAAATATCGGCCTGCCGACAAGGCGCTAGGGAGGCCTGGGCCATGGTGAAGACCCGTTTTACGAAGTCTGACCCAAACCACATGGCCGAGGTCGGACCAGTGGGGCCTGACGGGAAGGAGATCCCTGTAAGCTTAGTATACGGCCAAGTAGAGTTAGCCGCGAAGTATTCCCAGCAGGACTGTAAATTAGACAGCCTGTTAGATGGTATAGAAGAGGAATACAATCAGTCAGAGTGACAATGTAATTTTGAATTGACATGTGCAATGCCTTCTAGCCGGATTGTAGATCGTTTGTCGTTGCCGACCTTTTCGGTTCAACCTCGGGACCTGACGGTCCAGAGTGTGTCCGAATACCATAGCGGTTATATAAGAACCGTGGTATGCGTGGAGACCAGTCGTAGGGGTCATTAGTGCTTTATCAGACAAGTGCCCAACTAGTTATGTTATATTACATGGTTAGTAAGAAACATCTTCCAGAGAGAATAGTTCCGTTAGGGGTTCCTTTCGCTGGGAGGCATGCCCTAAAGTGCATGTCCGAACTGCGTAAAAAGACGCAGAAAAAAAGCATCTGGGGGTGCATAAAGTGAGTAAAAAGATCATCTTTTATCTCACCGACCGAATATTCCCTTAAGAACGCTAGCTTTCGGCTTCACCCAGTCTGAGGTACACATCCGGCTGACCCAGCAGTAACAATCGCAGAGGTGCTCTCTTTACCACCTAGCCAAACAATCGGGAATGTAGGGGTAAGCACAGGAGCCAGGCCACCTAGCTTGGCCAAAACTTAAGTCATATCGATGCATATAATGGTGAAGAAAAAGGTACATGCGGAAGTTTGACGCATGTGTTGGGCGTGAAGCCCGTATAAATAAGCTTCTATTAAAGAAGCCCCTAGGTTTAATGAACGCGAGTGGCGCGTCACTAGATGAGCCTTTAAGGGCTATAAAAGAAAAGAGGGGAAGGAGAGAAATGTAAGACAGAAAAAATGCAAAAAATGGACAGAGGAAGGAGACGAACACAGAGTCCGGCGCTAGGCATAGAATCTTCGGAGACGGGTGGCGTTCCACGGGTTCGGCTCGAGTCGGTTATCCGACGCATCTCGCAGGCGGTACGCCCCGCCAGTCAGGACTTGGTCAATTATGAATGGGCCTTCCCACTTGGGCTTGAGTTTGTCCTTTTTCTTATCCGGCAGGCGTAGAACTAGTTCGCCAACATTGTAATTTTGGCCCGTACTTCTCTGCTTTGATATCTTCGGGCCTGCTGTTGATAAAATGCGGAACGGGCTTTTGCCATGTCACGCTCCTCCTCCAGGGCATCCAAGTTGTCCTGCCAATTGAGCTCAGCTTCTCTTTCTTCGTACATGCGCACTCTAGGTGAGTCATGAATTATGTCGCAGGGCAGAACTGCCTCTGCGCCGTACACCATAAAAATGGTGTGTATCCGGTGGTGCGATTTGGCGTGATCTGCAGCCCCCATAGCACGGAGTCGAGCTCCTCTACCCAATGCGTGTTAGATTCCTTGAGGGACCGCACCAGTCTGGGTTTAATGCCACTCATGGTAAGACCATTTGCACGTTCGACCTGGCCGTTGGTTTGTGGGTGATAGACGGAAGCATAATCGAGCTTGATGCCCATGTTTTTGCACGAGAGTTTTACCTTGTCGGCGGTAAAGTGTGTACCGTTATCGGTTATGATGCTATGGGGGACGCCATAACGGTGTACAACTCCGGATATGAAGTCTATCACAGGTCCGGATTCGGCCGTTTTAACAGGCTTGGCTTCTATCCATTTGGTGAATTTATCCACCATGACCAGTAAGTATTTTTTCCTAGCGGTCCCACCTTTAAGGGGTCCGACCATGTGAAGCCCCCAGACTGCAAAAGGCTAGGTGATGGGTATAGTTTGGAGTGCGGTGGGTGGCATATGGCTTTGGTTGGCAAAAAATTGGCAACCAGCGCATCGTTGGACTAGGTCCTGAGCGTCTGCTCGGGCCGTCGGCCAATAAAAACCTGTACGGAAAGCCTTGCTAACAAGGGACTGAGCAGCGGCGTGGTGACCACCGAGTCCGGCATGAATTTTAGCCAGAAGGTTCCGCCCTTCCTCTTCGGAGATGCACCTTTGGAGGACTCCGGTAGTGCTTTTCTTATAAAGCTCTCCCTCATGGACTCTATAGGCTTTGGATCGCCGCACTATGCAGCGGGCCTTGTTTTGGTCCTCCGGGAGTTCCTGCCTAGTAAGGTAGGCTAGGAATGGTTCTTTCCACGGGGTGATGACCGCCATTATTACGTGGGATGAAGGTGTAATTTCATTGGCAGAGCCTCCAATTGTGTCAGATTGTTTGGTGTCGAGTGGTGCGGCTGGGTCCGGGCTGTTATTTGCGGGTTCCCCCTCCCATGCTACGGATGCCTTGAACAATCTTTCCAAAAAGATGTTGGGGGGGACTGCATCGCGTTTTGCTCCGATGCATGCCAGGATGTCCGCTGCTTGATTGTTTTCTCGGGCTATATGGTGAAACTCCAGCCCTTCGAACCGAGCTGACATTTTTAGGACCGCGTTGCGGTAAGCTGTCATTTTTGGTTCTTTGGCATCGAAGTCTCCATTTATTTGGGATATTGCGAGGTTTGAATCCCCGCGTACCTCTAGGCGCTGGATACCCATGGATACTGCTATCCAGAGACCATGTAGGAGGGCCTCATATTCGGCTGCATTGTTGGAATCCATGTACATGATCTGGAGCACATATTGGACTGTGTCTCCTGTGGGGGATGTCAGGACGACACCAGCCCCCAGTCCGGCCAACATTTTGGAGCCGTTGAAATGCATAATCCAGTTTGAATATGCGCCGTACTCTTTAGGGAGCTCGGCCTCCGTCCATTCTGTGACGAAGTCGGCCAAAACTTGCGATTTAATAGCTCGCCGTGGCTTATAGGTTATATCGAATGGGAGAAGCTCGATTGCCCATTTTGCAATCCGGCCCGTTGCATCGCGGTTGTTGATAATATCGTTTAGTGGCACTTCCGAGGCTACTATTATGGAACACTCTTGAAAGTAGTGTCGTAGCTTCCGGGATGCCATGAATACCGCGTATGCAATCTTTTGATAGTGCGGGTACCGTGATTTGCATGGAGTGAGGACAGTGGATACGTAGTAGACCGGCCTTTGAAGGGGGAATTTGTGTCCATCCGTTTCCCGCTCGACAACGAGCACTGCGCTGACAACTTGATGTGTTGCTGCAATGTACAATAACATTGGTTCGCCGGTGATTGGCGCGGCCAGGACTGGGTTTGTTGCCAATATGGCTTTTATTTCCTCAAGTTCGGCCGTGGCGGCATCCGTCCACTCGAAGTGTTCGGTGCGCCGAAGGAGGCGATAAAGGGGTAGTGCCTTTTCTCCCAAGCGGGAGATGAAGCGGCTTAAAGCCGCCACGCATCCGGTTAATTTTTGTATTTGTTTGAGGTCCTTTGGGATACCCAATTGTGACAAAGCTCAGATCTTGGCTGGATTTGCTTCAATTCCTCTATCGGATACAATCAAGCCCAAGAGCTTTCCGGCTGGAATGCCGAAGACGCATTTTTCCGGGTTGAGCTTGATGTCATATTGTCGGAGGTTATCGAATGTAAGCCTCAAGTCGTTTACTAGGGATTCGACATGTCTTGATTTGGCGACCACATCATCCACATACGCCTCCACTGTTTTGCTGATCTGGTTTGCCAGACATGTCTGGATCATGCGCTGATATGTTGCACCGGCGTTTTTCAACCCGAAGGGTATTGTGTTGAAGCAGAATGGGCCGTATGGTGTGATGAATGTTGTTGCAGCTTGGTCTGATTCTGCCATCTTGATTTGATGGTAACTGGAGTATGCATCGAGGAAACACAACGAATCGTGTCCTGCGGTGGCATCGATAATTTGATTGATACGGGGGAGGGGGAAGGGATCCTTTGGGCAAGCCTTGTTAAGGTCTTTAAAATCGACACACAGGCGCCAGGATTTGTCTTTCTTTGGTACCATCACCAGGTTTGCTAGCCAGTCCGGATGTTTTATTTCTCTAATGAATCCGGCCTCCAATAGCTTGGCTAGCTCCTCTCCCATAGCCTGTCTCTTGGGTTCGGAAAAACGCCGAAGGGCTTGTTTGACAGGTTTGAATCCTTTTAGGATATTTAAGCTGTGTTCGGCCAGCCTGCGTGGGATCCCTGGCATGTCTGAAGGGTGCCAGGCGAAAATGTCCCAGTTCTCTCGTAGGAACTCTCGCAGTGCGGCGTCTACATCAGGGTTCAGTCGTGCCCCGATGGAAGCTGTTTTATTGGGGTCCGTTGGATGGACCTCGAATTTGACTATTTCGTCAGCTGGCTTGAAGGATGTGGATTTGGGTCTCTTGTCGAGTATCACATCATCCCTATTAACCGTGGAGCGCAGCGCAGTCAGTTCCTCGGCCGCTAAGGCTTCGGATAGTGCCTCAAGGGCTAATGCGGCCGTCTTGTTTTCGGCGCGGAGTGCTATGTCCGGATCACTAGCTAGAGTGATAATTCCATTCGGCCCGGGCATCTTAAGCTTCATGTACCCGTAATGGGGTATTGCTTGGAAGATTGTGAATGCTTCCCGCCCTAGTAAAGTGTGATGTCCGCTCTTAAATGGGGCCACCTGAAACGTGACTTCTTCGGACCTATAATTATCCGGCGTGCCGAACACCACATCTAGCGTGATTTTTCCTGTGCAGCGCGCTTCCCGACTGGGGATTATTCCTCTAAAGGTTGTGCTGCTTCGCTCGGTGCGGTTCCAGTCTATTTCCATTTTTTGAAGGGTTTCCTCATAAATGAGGTTCAGTCCGCTGCCTCCATCCATGAGCACCTTGGTGAGGCTAAAGCCGTCCACTATGGGACTGAGGACCAATGCGGCTGGTGCTTGGGCTGTTCGGAATCTAGGTTCATCACTTGCGTTGAAGGTAATAGCAGTGTCGCTCCATGGATTTATTGTTGCAACTTGATAGACTTCGGCGAGGCTGCAGAGTGTTCTTTTTCGCATATTGTTTGATGCGAAAGTCTCGAAGACTGTGAGAACAGTACTGGTGTCCTCGAGCTGGCTTTCTGCGGCCTCCAGGATTAAGAGGTCCTCGCCAATTTTGGCCACCTGCCGAAGTATCCAACATGCTCTAAGGCTGTGAGTTGGTGTGGCGTCCTCTGTACTGTCAATTCTACAGGGTCCATCAAGCCATCTTTCCAGTACGGTTCCACGCCCTGTAGAGGGTTTTGGCTTTTTGGTGTTTATCCCGGGTGTCCTATGATGATGCACCCTCTTAGTTCAGACGGGATTACTATTCAAGGTCGGATTATCCCAAAATTTTATTTCGGTTTTCCAGGCGCTTTCCATCGCACAGTATTTTTGTACTATGGACGCCAAGTTAGCGAAGCGTGTAATATCACGACGACTTACGGCGTTAAGGATTCCCTCGTCCATGCAATTACTGCAAAAAATAGAGATTGCGTCCCCCTCGCGGCAATCCTTTATCCTGTTCATAACCAGGAGGAATCTGGCCCAGTAATGATGTACTGTTTCCTCGGGCCTCTGCCTGATTTGGGAGAGATCGCTTATGTTCGGGTGGGCGGGTGTCGTTGAATCTGCAGCCTCACCCAATCCAAGATTCGGAGGCCGTAGAGTTTTCGAACTCTGAAGTTTGGGTTCTTGGACATTGTCCAACGAATCTAGCCCGTTGCCTGATCCTAAGCTCAGGTCTTGAGTTACATCCTCCTCTCCGCGGGTATCCCGCTTGGAGGAATCGGGAATTCGGACGTAGCTAGTCCTTAAAATAGATGAAGGGTCGCCACACTGCGCCTCTACCACGACAACATGGTGGGTGACTTGGGGAGAGTTAATTTCTCTCAGATCGGGTTTAAGCCCAACCTGGTCGTAATCCGTAGCGACCCCCAGGCTGGCGATGCGATCCAAGAGCTCGTTTATGGAAGAGAGCTCCATTGGTTCTAGCTGCTCGACGAGTTCCGAGCTGACGTGTAGGTTCCTTTTGATGACCCGAGAGGTCACCGTCAGCGCGACAATCGAACAGGCGGTCATGAGGAAACCACCTAGCCGGAGGGTTTGGCCGACAGCCAAGGCTCCCTTAGCAATGGCGCCGTCTTTAAAGACGGGAGGAGGCATCCTTCCTGATTGTGACGGCACAGAGGAACTCTCAATGAAAGCACCAATGTCGGTGTCAAAACCGGCGGATCTCGGGTAGGGGGTCCCAAACTGTGCGTCTAGGCCGGATGGTAACAGGAGGTAGGGAACACTTTGTTTTACCCAAGTTCGGGCCCTCTCGATGGAGGTAATACCCTACTCCTGCTTGATTAATGTTGATGATATGGGTAGTACAAGAGTAGATCTACCACGAGATCAAGGAGGCTAAACCCTAGAAGCTAGCCTATGGTATGATTGTTGTGTATGGAGTTGATTGCCTACGGACTACAACCCTCCGGTTTATATAGACACTGGATAGGGTTAGGGTTACATGGAGTCGGTTACAATGGTAGGAGATCTTGAATATCCGCATCGCCAAGCTTGCCTTCCACGCCAAGGAAAGTCCCATCCGGACATGGGACGAAGTCTTCAATATTGTATCTTCATAGTCCAGGAGTCCGGCTGAAGGCATAGTCCGGCTACCCGAACACCCCCTAATCCAGGACTCCCTCACCCCCTCTAGTCGATATAACGCACTTTCAATTGGTATCAGAGCAAGGTACTCCCTTGTTTTGTGTGATTCGGTTTAACCACCTGGAGTTTTAGCTATATCGACTGCAGGGATAATTAAAGTCTCTGCTGCGTGCCCCGTCTTTGATGGAATTGAATATCCCTACTGGAAGAATAAGATGCGCATGCATCTTGAAGCCATTGACGTCGACCTATGGTATGTCGTCAAGAACGGTGTTCCCAAGGCTGGAGAAGGTGTCACTGCTGCTGACGTCAAGAAGTTCGTTCAACTGGACTCTACTGCCAAGAATATCATCTGTGGTCATCTGACCAAAGGACAATATGGCCGCGTGAGTGCTTTGGAAACATCTAAGCTAGTCTGGGACTGGCTCTCCAAGGTCAACGAAGGCGTCTCAACCCAGAGAGATCAGAGAATCAGTGTCCTTCGCAACCTCTTCAACCGCTTCAAGAGAAATGACAATGAGAATGTCCAGCTCACGTTTGATCGACTCACTGACATCACGAATGAGCTTCAAGCCCTCGGCGCTACTGAGATCACCAAGCATGAAGTCGTCAAGACACTCCTGAGATCACTTGATAGTTCGTTTGACACCCTAGCCCTGATGATTCAAGAACGTCCTAATTTCAAGACACTCGATCCATATGACATACTTGAGAGGCTCAACACACATGAGTTTCAGCTTTCTGAGAAAAGAGATATCTATGGTCCCAACTATGGGCGAACTCGTGCCTTGAAGGCAAAAGCTGTCTCCTCATCTGAAGAAGAATCTGACAGCAGTTCTGATGATCCTGAAGACATTGGAAATGAGCTTGCTATGTTTGTGAAGAAGTTCCAAAAATTCACCAAGAAGAAAGGCTTCAGAAAGTCTTCACGATCAAGCTCAAGGAATGATGAAGCTTCTGCTCATGACTACAAGAAGAAAACATGCCACAAGTGCAAGAAACCTGGCCACTACATCTCTGAGTGTCCGCAGTGGGACATTGAGAACAAGAAGAAAAAGAAGAGCAAGGAGTATGATTCTGATGACAAGAAGAAGAAGAAATACTCAAAGTCTTCTTCCAAGTCCTCCTCAAAGTCTTCATCACACAAGAAGAGCTCATCTGGCAAGGCACATGCGTTTGTTGGCAAGGAAATGGATTCAGAGGAGGAGTCCGCTTCTGAGGAGGCGGAGGTGGAGTCCGAGGAGGAGTCCCATTCTGGCGTTGCGAGTCTGGCTACGGCATACGTTGCCAAGTCCATCTTCAACACTGAAGACAATGACTCCATCACCAACACCGATGCAAATGACAAGGACTACTCCGCTCCTACCTACTGCTTCATGGCACGCGGTGCCAAGGTAAACACACGCACTACTCACTATCAAACATCTAGTGACGATGACTCTGATTGTGGTTCCAAACCCAGCTACAAAACACTCGCTAAAATTGCAACTGACCAACATAAAACCATGGAACACATTCAAAAACTGTTAGACAAAAGCGATGATCTGTTAGACGCTGAAATGACTCGATCTCAGTCCTTAATTGAAGACATAAAAAATCTTCACGTTAAGTATGAGGAACTTGAAAGTCGTCATGAAACGCTCTCAAAAGCTCATGAAAGGCTTTCCTATGATTATCTTCAAAGGAAGCAAGATCTTGAGAAATTGAGAGCGGCTCATGAAGATCTTCAAAAAGAAAATGAGTCGCTTCGTGCCAAATAGATCAGTTCAGCTCAGGAAGGATTTGAACCACCATGTCTTAAATGCATTGAGAGTGATAATGCTACTTCTGTTGCTGAATGTTCTACTGCTGCTATTGTTGCAATATCTTCAACTGTTGAGGTGGGAACTAACCCCTCTGCTGAGGATACCACTGCTATTGCTGATGACAATGCTAGGTTGAAGACATTGCTTGAAACAGGGATGTACAAAAGTCTCAAAGGGCATCAGACACTATGTGATGTCCTCAAAAGGCAGGTCCTGAACCGAAACCCTAGGAAATAGGGTGTTGGGTTTGTAAGGAAAATGAATGTTGATGGCTCTTACTGGAAACCTGAGCAGTACCCCAAAACCACATGGGTTGCAGCAAAGGAACCTTCAGCAGATCCATCCACTCTATCTGGCTTCACTTGTGCTAACCCCATTGTCATTGATGAATCCTTTGATGCAAACTATAAACTGTTTAAGAATCAGAATGGTAAAGTGTTTGCCAGGTTATTGGTACTAACTGCAGGAATGGACCGCCTATGAAGAAGATGTGGGTGCCCAAAAAGTGTTTGGAGAATCTTCCTGTGAATGTCATCATGACACCACAGGTGAAGAAGACAAACCCCAGACCACAGGCTTCATACGGTCCAAAGGCTTCATACAGATAGAGGACTCACCGGAGTCAAACTAACGCAAATGTTTTGCAGGGAAGCCATACTCAGGCCTATGAATATGAGCGCGGTTCATCAAACCGCCATGTTCATAAGACCAAGAACTATTTTGCTTAATCTTATGAATACTATTGTCCTCCTGCAAGACTTTTCGCTAGGGCTGCAAAGCCAAAGTTCTCAGATGCTGCACTTAGACTCATTGCTTCGAAGCAACCCTTGAAGATGTGGGTGGCTAAGAAAGCTTAACTCTCTTTTGCAGGGAAGGGTCTCCAGCAGAAAACCAAAATCGTCTGACGCTATTGCTAGGGACCTTAAACATCTTGTAGGGTGCAAGATCAAATGCCTAAATGGTCTTATTATGTACTTCGTTCCTGAATCGCTCGCTACTCGCCCTATCAGTCCAAATCTCGATCTAAGCTTTCATAACCCACTGGTTCATCAAATGTTTTGGCTTCACAATTCTCTTCGTGAGGCCTATCCCCCTAACTGCACTGTAGGGTACGACACCAGTAGCTTCAGAATGGATTATTGATAGTGGGTGTACCAATCACATGACTGGCAAGAGAAGCCTTCTTATGGACTCAACCTTACGTCCATCCGACAAGAGTCACATCACATTTGCTGACACTGGTAAAAGTAAGGTATTGGGTCTAGGTAGAGTTGCAATCTCAAAGGATCAACACATGGATAAAGTCATGCTTGTTGAATCCCTTGGTTTCAACTTAATGTCTGTCTCAATGCTTTGCGATTTAAACATGATCGTGATGTTTGGAAAATATCGTTGCCTTGTTCTAATGGAATCTGACAAGTCTCTAGTGTTTGAAGGGTATAGGAAAGATGATTTGTACGTGGTAGATTTCTCAGCAGGACCACAACTTGCCGTATGTCTTCTGGCAAAAGCTTCAGAATGCTGGCTCTGGCATCGGAGGCTAGGGCATGCTGGCATGAGGAACCTCCACACCCTTGCAAAGAAGAAGCATGTCATAGGCATCGAGGGCGTCAAGTTCAAGAAAGATCATTTATGCGGTGCCTGTGAAGCAGGAAAGATGACGAGGGCAAAGCATCCCTCGAAGACAATCATGACAACAACTCGATCCTTCGAACTGCTCCACATGGATCTTTTCGGTCCCACTCATTACTCAACTCTTACTACTACTGCTTGTCTCTATGGCTTTGTCATTGTTGATGATTATTATAGATATACTTGGGTGCACATAATCCTCTACAAGACTGAAGTGCAGGATGTCTTCAGATGCTTTGCCAATCGAGCAATGAACAATTATGGCGCCAAGATAAAGCACATCAGAAGTGACAATGGCACTGAATTCAAGAACACTGGCCTTGATACATATCTTGATACTTTGGGCATCACACATGAATTCTCAGCTCCGTACACGCCACAGCAGAATGGCATCGTCGAACGCAAGAACAGAACACTCATTGAGATGGCCCGAACGATGCTTGATGAATACAAGACTCCAAGAAAATTCTGGCCTGAAGCCATTGATACTGCATGCCATACAATCAATCGTGTTTATCTTCACAAGCTTCTGAACAAGACATCTTATGAGCTCCTTACTGGCAAGAAGCCAAATGTCAGTTACTTCAGAGTATTTGGCGCCAGGTGCTGGATCAAGGATCCACATCACACTTCAAAATTTGCACCAAAAGCACGTGAGGGTTTTATGCTTGGATATGGAAAGGATTCGCACTCCTACAGAGTCTTCAATCTCTTTCATTATAAAGTGGTTGAAACAGTGGATGTGCAGTTCGATGAGACTAACGGTTCACAAAGAGAGCAACTGCCAAATGTGCTAGATGAAGTTCCATCTAGTGAATCAATCAAACTTATGGGAACTGGAGAAATCATACCCTCTGAAGCTCAACCTGAAGAGGAACTTATCATCTCCGCACCTGATCAACCTGAAGACAATGCTCAGCCTGAAGACAATCCCTCTAACAATGACAATGATCAGTAAGAACAAAATCTTCGCCCTGTACATCCTCGTGTTGCAAATGAAGTGCAGATTGAGAGAATAATTGATAGCATCAATGCACCTGGTCCGCTCACTCGTTCAAGGGCAACACAGCTAGCAAATTTCTGTGGGCACTTCGCATTCGTCTCAATAACAGAACCCAAGAAAGTTGAAGAAGCCTTCATGGAACCTGAATGGATTCAAGCTATGCAAGAAGAGCTTCAACAGTTTGAGCTGAATAATGTATGGGAACTGGTTAAGCGTCCTGATCCTCGGAAGCACAATATAATAGGCACCAAATGGATATATCGCAACAAGCAAGATGAGCATGGTCAAGTTGTCAGAAACAAAGCTCGTCTCGTTGCTCAAGGATATACTCAAGTTGAAGGGATTGACTTTGATGAAACATTTGCTCCTGTTGCTCGACTTGAAGCCATACGCATACTGCTGGCCTATGCAAATCATCATAACATACTTCTATATCAAATGGATGTGAAGAGCGCTTTTCTCAATGGCAAGATTGAAGAAGAAGTGTATGTTGCACAACCGCCTGGCTTTGAAGATCCAAAACATCCTGACATGGTATACAAGCTCAACAAGGCACTGTATGGCCTCAAACAAGCCCCTCGGGCTTGGTATGACACACTCAAACACTTCCTGAAGAGCAAAGGCTTCACACCTGGTTCCCTCGACCCCACTCTCTTCACGAAGACATATGATGGTGAACTGTTTGTGTGCCAAATATATGTGGATGACATTATCTTCAGCTGACCAATCAGAAATACAGTGAAGAATTTGGATATATGATGCAAGAGCAATACCAAATGTCCATGATGGCAGAGCTGAAGTTCTTCCTTGGTCTTCAAATACGACAGCAACGCAACGGCATCTTTATATCTCAAGAGAAGTATCTCAAAGATTGCCTGAAGAAGTTCGGTATGCAAGACTGCAAAGGCTTCACGACGCCAATGCCAGCCAAACATCATCTGGGTCCCGACGACAATGGTAAAGAGTTCGATCAAAAGGTATGCCGCTCCATGATTGGTTCTTTACTTTATCTATGTGCATCTAGACCATATATTATGCTTAGTGTTTGCATGTGTGTTCGATTCCAAGCGGCACCAAAGGAATCGCATCACTTAGCTGTGAAGCGAATTCTTTGATATTTGGCTTACACCCCAACTCTAGGATTATGGTATCCAAAGGGCTCAGAGTTTGATCTAGTTGGATTCTCAGATGCTGATTATGCTGGTGACAAGGTGGATCGCAAGTCTACATCAGGCACATGTCATTTTCTGGGACGATCACTTGTATTTGGTCTTTAAAGAAGCAGAACTGTGTATCTCTCTCCACTGCTAAATCTGAATACATTGCTGCTGGATCTTGCTGCGCTCAGCTTTTGTGGATGAAGCAAACACTCAAAGACTATGGCATTCATCTGAAGCAAGTGCCACTCTACTGCGACAACGAAAGCGCCATCAAGATTGCCAACAACCCAGTTCAGCACTCGAAGACAAAGCACATTGAGATTCGTCATCACTTTCTCAGAGATCATGTTGTGAAGGAAGATATTGATATCATACACGTCAACACTGAAGAGCAATTGGCAGATATCTTCACCAAGCCCTTGGATGAGAAGAGATTTTGCAAGTTATGGTGTGAGCTAAATATCTTGGAATCCTCAAATGTCCTGCGATCAAGCACACATCCTAACACTTATGCATATTGATGACTTAGATGTGCAACACACGAAGTAAAGTATATCTTCAATCAATGAAGACATGCATTCTAAGTGTGAATACATTAATGATGAATTTGACTTCGGAGCGCCACGATAATTGTGCGCCGTGTCTGGGTTTAATACTTCCTATACTGTGGGTAACGCCACCACCAAATGTTCTGTTTGAAGTGTTTCACTCATGGCGTTACATTTGCTATGTCTTCACATTTGGTCTGGCTTCAATCTCAACATGTCTTCATGATTATCTTCACTATGTTGATTATATATATATATACTAGTGTTCTGTCCTCTACAACATTCACTTATAGCTATGTCTTCTTGTTGAATCTTTTGAACTAAGTGAATGTGATCGGACCCTAACCTCTCTATGCTTTCTATCTCAAACTCCATCTCTCCAAATCATATGCATTCTCTTGAAACTGTCAAATGTCTTCTTTGCGTCCTTGTCAGCAGAAGATACAGAGACAAACATTAAGTCCGCTTTCAATGCTAATTCCTTCACCTGAAACCCGGAGAAGTGGGAACGACCACCCGACAATCCAGGCGTGCATGGGACGTGGAACAACCTCCGATATGCTGCATGATGGCCACGTGTTCCTCAGATGTGAATCGCCAGGGGCACCTGTGTAATAACACTGAACCGCCCTTGTCCCTATAAATACACGCCACACCACAGTCATTATCTCTTCTTCCACTCTCGCACGAACCCTAGCGCCACCGCTAGCCCTCAACGACGCCGACGACGAAGCGCTTAGCTGCCGCAACCTCTCCGATGTCGTCTTCACGCCGATCGCGGACATCGTCTTCTCCATCGTCGTCGTAGGTGTCCTCCATCGCCAAGTTAGGGCACGAACGATCGAACTGCTTGGCCTCCTCTTCCACTCCGTCTAGCAGTTCCTTGTGTGGTAAATAAAAACCTCCTTTTTACGACCCCTTTGATCCTACAGATTCGTCACTTTCTACCACAAGTGGTTTTTGTTCACACATGTTGGATCCACTTCATACTGCATCTCATAATATGCCTAGTATATTTACTTATGCTTCACAAAGTAGTTAGATTCCTCACTTGTACTGATCCGTGGATTCGTACAAACCTGGAACCAACTCCTTATCTATGAGTGAATGTCTTCGCACGATGAGGTCAATGTCTTCTAAACTGATTTATCTTCAAAATCTTCTGAGAATGCATATGACCTCTTCCCCTTCCCTCGCACCTTAATGCTGTCACTGGTACATGTTCGTGGGAGAATCCCTTGGTTCTCATAGTCTGCATTCATTTGCAGAATTCTTACAGTATCATATAAATTCTCCCGAAGCCAGTTCCTGTTTGTCCAGCAAGCAAAAGCCTTTGAAACCTTTGAACGTGTTGAAGCCATTCAGTTTGAAGTTCATGGCTGCAGAGAAATCAGTAAGGAAGGGTGGCAGACAGCGTCGTGGGGGGACATCAAGAGATTTGCCTGATGACCTCTCAGAGCTTTACAAGACAGATCCTGAAGAGGATTACAATCAGTGCAAGACCCGAATCCAATGGATCCGAAGATATTGGGCAGAACAATGGTTCAAATACCGGTTTGTGACCCAGGAATATGCTGAGAAAAATGCCATCAAGTGACCGTGGGGAGACATCCTATAAAATAATCTTCAACCCAGGTCTAGAGAAGAAGCCATTGAACAAGGCTTCTATCCCTGCATGGTCCGTGGGCCACAGCCTGCAGATGCACACCCATCATCACTACTATGGTGTCGTGACGACAATCTGTTCAAGCGCAACTTCCAGTTTGCCAAGAACTCAACGAAGCAGAACAAGAAGTCTTTGGGATTAGACTTCAACCCTGGTCCCTCTGCTCCCCATGCCGATGGAACTCGCGAAGCTGAACCCAATCTTCTTGGGCCCTTCTACAACTTGGAAGGTCTCATCACTCATATCGTGGTTCAAGGGACAGCCGTGAATGAGCCTGCAGATGACGCTGAATCAGATGAAGCGCCTGCAGCACCGAAGGCAAAGAAGTTGAAGCAGCCTAAAGCTTCAAAGCCTGCCTCTGCACCAAAAATCTCACGGGCGAAGCCACTGGCTACTGCACCTCCTGAAGACAGTGTGCAGTCTGAAGATTTGTCACGCATCTCCAAGCCCCAGAAAGTCAAGATGCCTCTGCCACACACCGGCCAAGAACTAACTGCTGCTGCTATTCCGCGCAATGATGCCATTGATCTGTCTAGTGATGAAGATCTTGCAGATGACGCTCTTGAGCAACTGATCAAGAGCAAAGAAGAAGCAGAAATCTTCAATGATCTACCTCTCTTTGACGTGGCAATCATCCACAACTTCATTGATGAGTGGTTTGACATGCCCAACCTCAGCTTCGAAGATCTGCAACTTCCAATTGGCCTCAGTGTTGCCTTCCATGGCGCCATTGCTTCAGAGCTAGCTCTAGCTCAGTGCATCGTCGAACTGAAGCAAAAGATTGACTTTGAGAAAGCTCAGTTCAAGAAGCATATGGCCAAGCTCAGCGTGCAAGAGGTGAAAAACTTCAAGATTATGCTGCACGAGCTCAAAGAAGCCTTTCTCAAGAAACATGCAGAAGCTTAGGGTTCTCATGAGCGCATGAAGAGCCTAGCTGACAAGTGTGTGCAAGGCTACGACGAGGCTGAGAAGCGCAAGGCCCTTGGGCGTCCGGGCATTGATCCCAGGATGGCTGCTAAGCAGAAGAAGAAGCCCACTATGGCCGAACCCAACGCACCAAGGCAGGAAGCAGATCCCATTGTCTTCCCAACTAGCATGACTGGCTCGAAGCCAAAGGCCAGGTCAACTGCTTTAGAACTGAAGAAGACGAGGACTGCTGAGGCTGAAGCCAGAAAAAGGAAACATTCTGAAGCCTCTGATGCTGCTCCCTCCAAGAAGAAGCGGAAGACCAAGAAGGAACGGGCTGCTCCCACAGAGCCCTTAATTGTTGAACCCATCTCCATGGTTCGCCCTGCCACTGAACTTCAAGAGCGCCAACTGACTGTCCATGAGCCTGCTTTCACAGAGGCTCACGCAACTGAAGACTTTCCAGCAGCTGATCCTACTGTTGCTGAAGACATTGGTCACCATGACAATGTTGAAGATAATGTAGTCCTTCCTCAGATCGAGCACCAACAGGTATTATCGCCTGTGCTTACGCACAACGAACTCATCAGCATTGGTCGTCCCTTGACGCCAATTGCTCAGGATACAACATGGGTTGATCACCCACAAGCACAAAAAGAAGATGACTTTGAGGCCCAGCCAACTCCATCTCCACAGGCGTCACCAGCGTTACGCAGGCTTCGCAAAGGACCAAGGCCTCCAGTCTCTGAGTCTGAAGCTAAAGCTGCTGAAGACATTCTGGCTGCATCAGCCGATGACACCCAAGAAGAAGAACATGTCCCCACTCCCCCAACTACTGACGAAGCTGTTCTTGCGGAGAACGTGTCTGTGCCCGACCCTCCAGCTCATCAAGTGGAGGTAGAAAATCTCGAGGCTGCCACCACCAACACCAATGAAGCCACTGACGCAGTCATGGCTGAAGCAAATGTGGAGCCTACACCAACACAAGAACCAGAAGTCAGCGAAGCCAATGATGCTACTGCTTCTGTTCCTGCGCCTGCTGCTGGTCCTCAGTTTGACTATCATGTTGAGCATAGGCCTTAGGTACAGAAGATAATTCCAAGGTTGCCCAGGTTTCCAGGTCCTGCATCAGCACCTGGATCCTTCAATGTCAACGGCTTCAAAGCAGACAACACTTTCTTCAATAGCTCCAAGAACCCCTACTCAAGGGAAAGAATATCTTCTGATCGGTTCTGGAGCTATCCGCAGCGAAGCTATTACTCCTGCATTCTGTACAATCAAGGTCGCATCTTCCCACATAAGCGTCTTGACACCGAAGCAATAGCTGGTCTGCCCTGTCTGGAAGAAGCTCTGGATTGCTTCAAAGAGGTTGGATTGTTGCCGTTTGTCACCGACCAAGAGAACTGGAATGAAGAGTTGCTGCTCCAATTCTATGCCACACTTCACATCCGTGGGTACAACAGAGATCCGAAGACTTGGGTCCTGGAGTGGATGACAGGAAATGTTCATCACGAAGCCAAAGCCTTTGATATCATTGAGCTCACTGGTCTGCCCACTCCTGGCGATCTCTACGAACCTGGTTGTCAGCTTCATAGTGAAGCTATGGAGAGCATCTTTCAAAAGCCTGAACCAAACATGAGTCAGATGCTTAGTATGATGAAGCCCTTGCCACAAGATGCTGCATATCCTAAGGAGTTCTTTGTTGAAGACCTTGAGTATCTGCCAAGGACTATCTATCACATCATAAGGCGAACTCTCTGGCCCATCAAAGGACATTCTCCACATGCCAAGCTGGAAGGTGCAATGAAGACTTTGGTCTTCTATATTCTTCATGGCAAATGCTTCAATGCACAAGACTTCTTCATCTGCCAACTTGCTGCATCAGGCTCTGATCTCTTTGGCTTGAAGTTCTATGCTCCATGGATAATGCGGCTGATTAAACTCCACTCTGCTATCTCATACCAGCCATCTGCTCGCAATCATCGGATCTTTCTGCCTGATGTGGATATGTCCGTTGAAGCCATTTATCCTGAGCCTGCCAAGGAGCCTCTTAGTCTTCAGAATGCGGAGCATCAAAGTTTCTCTCGGAACATTAAAGGAGTTGAAGCAGTCACTCGTGTTTATCCTCTAGCTAGAACTACACGTGCACCTCATTGTGCCCTCACTGAAGCCACCGAAAGCACTATTGCCCAACGACCCAAGAAGCGATCTCGTGTTCTCAATGACCGAGAGCTTCCGGTGGCTCTTCATTAGAAACAGGATAGGCATCATGACTGGCTGAAGCGCCAAATGCAAAGCCTCTTGGTGGATGTTAACCGCATTCACAATCTTGCCACCAAGAATGCCTTTGTTGCCCATGAAACCTCTCGACGCACATGGAAAGGGCTGATGCTTATGTGCTCTGAAGATGATCTGCAAGAGGATGGCTTCTCTGAACGCTTCAAGTTTGACTCCACACCTCCTCGAAGGGCAGTGCTGCGACGAACTCCATCTCTTGAAGACTCTGAGTTCTCTTCCTCTGCGGCAACTATGAATGCTAGAGTGATCGAGGACGAAGATGATGCTACTTCACCGCCCCTTCCTTCAGCATGCTTCGACACTGCTCCCAGTTCTTCTGCACCGCCGAACACCACCGATGACCCTGCTGCTTCACCTACTCTTCATGGGAACGAGTAGATGCTCTATGTCTTCAACCTTTTTGGTCCTTACTGACAAAAGGGGGCGAAGCATATGAGTTTGATAGCTTCAAGCGGGTCCACATGGGCGGTTGCTTTATATTTTGCCTAGTGTTTACAACTCTTGTTTTGATACATAAACTCGATGGTCGTCTGCTACTTATTTGCTACTTTGTGATGCGATGAAAAATTCCGCATGTGCGACGATAAATTCCGCACTTAGATCATTTTGCAGATGTCCATTTTCCATTATTCATGTCATTATCTTCACATACCTTCACATGCATAATGAATTGTCATCATAAGTTGAAGAGGATCTCCACGAGTACAACCTGCCATGTGCATTTGCATTCCAAAAGCAAATTACTTATATGCACATCTTCAGGGGGAGCCTTTGCAACTTATGACGACAATTCCTTATCCTTTACAATTTCACATATTATATTCCCCATTGAAAACTTCAACTAGTTTGTCATCAATCACCAAAAAGGGGGAGATTCTAAGTGCATCTAGTGCCACCCCTAGTTGGTTTTGGAGTATTGACGACAAACCTAGTTGAGGGACTAATGTGTTTGTGAGAATTGCAGGATAACACAGGTAGAAGTCCCTCATTGATTCGGTTTTCCTACCAGAGATGACCCCTAAAAATGTACGAAGACATTGATGTCAAAGGTGGTATGTGAAGATATTCACATTGAAGACTATGACAAGAGAAAACATCGCATGAAGCCTATGGAGCTCGAAGACTCAGATCTTTCGTAGTTCTTTTTCTTCTTTATTGAGTCATAGGAACCACCGTACTGTTAAGTGGGGTCCAAGAGAACCAGTCAGAATGACTGAAGTGATGCTTAACCAAAACCTATGTCTTCGAGTGAAGACTATGAGAGCAAATCTTGTCCAGAGTCGGACAAGTCAGCTTTGCTTGTAGCCCAAGTAAAGTTGCCGTGTGTGTTTGAAATCTGACCGTTGGAACACGTGTCAGTTCCTTAGTGACCCATGGTCATTTCGGACAAATCAGGTCGGGTTGCCTAGTGGCTATAAATAGCCCACCCCCTACAACCATAAACGGTTGACTGCTCAGAGTTAGAGTACGGCTTTTGTCGTTTGAGAGCAACCCACCTCGAAGCCTTTGAGAGAGAATTCCTTGTGAGGATAAAACCCTAACCACCCAGAGCCAAAGAGTGTTAGGCATCACTTAAGTCTTCCTGTCTGTGTGATCTGAAGACTTATTACACTTGAGGACTATGAATCCTCTAGCCGGTTAGGCATCGCGTTCTGAGCATCCAAGAGTAATTGTGGATCGCTGGTGAACGAAGTCTGTGAAGGTTTGGGAGTCTACCTTGAAGACTTACCAGAGTGATTGGGTGAGGTCTGTGTGACCTTAGCTCAAGGGGAATACGGTGAGGACTGGGTGTCCTGAGCTGCGTGTTCAGGACTGGGTGTCCGGGACTGTGTGTCCTCAGGTTTAAATACCTAGCCGCCCTAACCAGACGTACAGTTGTCACAGCAAGTGGAACTGGTCCAACAAATCATTGTCTTCAACGAGTCACTGGTTTCATCCTTCCCTTCCCTTTACTTACTGTTGGTCCTTGTGAAGTCATTGTATGATTGCACTATCTTTTGTCTTCACTGAGTGACTGCTTGTTCTGATTGGCTTCATAATATCTTCCTACCTGATCCTTACTACCTAGCTGCTATTAGTCATTGTGCTTTCACTTCATTGAATACTTGACTATGGTTTGCCTAGTGTAGTCTACCTTCCGCTGCATGGTAATAGGTTTATTTCTATCGTTTGTCTTCGAAACTTCCACGTTTTGAAGACTTTCATAAAAATCGCCTATTCACCCCCTCTAGTCGATATAACGCACTTTCAAATATGAACTTGGCAAAATGAAAGCACTTGGATGAGACTCCGGTTAGAAGAGGAATATAGACACAACACTCAGGTTAAAACAAGATAGATAGGGAATAAGAATGATATAATTTGGACAACACTCCGACTGTAAATGGAAGGAATTGAACATGATCTTGACAAAACAAGATGATGGGTTGAAGATAGCAACATCACAATGCCTCCGGAACAAATGTAATAATGGAATCAAAAGAACAGAGGAGAAAACAACATCTTCTACCTCAAATGAGCTTGAAAAAGCATCTTTAGGAGAAGGGTCGAACGGAGTTGTTGGAAAACCCACAATGAAAAGAGTAAGCTTGTTGTGGGCTTATGAAAAACATCTCGAAAATTGAGGTGAAATTTTGCCACTAGCGGAAACACCATATTGAATTGACATTAACAAGGAGATGAGAAGCTTATTTCACCGGGAGGATAAATGAAGAACTTGGGTCATTTATGAGCACCATAAATAGCAAAAATCCTTAGGGAAAGCTTTAGGTGAAAAATAACCCAAGATAACTCCAATGAAGAGGTTGATTGGTTGAAAAGATGTCTTGAGCAAAGAGAAAAAGATGGATTTAGATATGTCACTCTTGAAAACTTGTGAATCATGAAACACGGAGGGAAATTATCAACAATAACATAACACCACCTCAAAAGATGAGATATGAAAGAATTGCACTTCGGAATGCAAGATGAAGAATGCTTGAACTCCTCAAAACAAGACATGTGTTGAATACCATGTTTAATTTAGAGTATAGCTTGACGAATCATAACTTCGAGAGAAATATTGAAGAATGAATGAAGAATGAAAGAAATCCTTGATGAGCCACCATGTTGAGCCCCCATGAAGAACTCTGGTAATAAAATAATGATCAAAAGAAGTGAAGGATGAAAAGAATAAGATTGAATCCTTGCAATGATTTAGATGGAGCTTCATGATGATATAACCGAGAAAACTTGGAACTCCAGAAAGAAAGATGAGCAATTGAAACCAAGAATTTTGATGAACCTCCGGAATAAGTAATTGAATTTACTCCATGAAACAAGAATAAGAATTACATTATGCTTATCCTTCACCAACTTAAATTGATGAGAAGTAATGGATTTGGCATACTACTTATTCTCGTTGAAAAAAAGGATTGAATAGAGATATTGCTCAACTTGGGAAGGTCTTCAACAAACCACCGGTAGGATTGAAACAATGAATGAATTGATATGATAACCAAGGAAGAGAACTCTTGAACGAACCACCGTAAGAATTGAACATGAAAGTAGCAAAAGCATAATTCACTAGGAAGAATTGGAAAACGAATGAAGATACTTGAGGGAATTTAGATACATGAGAATGAATAGATCACGAGTTGATTAGAGAATACTTGAATGATGCCCCGGAAGAATTTGAGAATGAGAGCTGAAAGATGGAATGAATAATTCTAAGATGATGGGCTCCGGAGAATCAAACTGAAAAGACTCTTGAATTGCTCCGGATGGGTGAAAAGAATTCTCACAATCGAAAATAATTATGAGAGGATGGCATCAAGCTTGAACCATGAATCTTTGAGAGAACGGGCAAGAATTTAAGAGGAGCTCTTCTTCGGTCTTCAAAATCCGAGAATGACGTCGAGAAACACCACCATGAATTGTTGAGGCACTCCAGAATGAAAATTAGAAAGGTTAAACCAACGATGAGAAGAATTTGAAAGATCTTGGAAAAAGACATTTGACTGATGATAATTCATTCTTACATCAAACTTTGAAATGAATTTGAAAATAACTCCGGAAAAATTAGAAGAGTCAGGTAAGATCTTGGGAAAAGACCTGTGGGTTAGGGCCCACTCAAGAGAAACACCATTGAATGATTTAAAAGAGAGAATGCTTTGGTTTAATTAAATGGCTTGAATGAGATAACAACCTCGAAATAACTTGAACGGATCGAGAATGGAAATGTGAATCTTCTGAGATATCTTCAACACTCCGGAACAATTGAATAGAGAGAAGTGGATGATTAAGAGGTGCACCATCATGAGAAGACATTTGAAATGAGGAAATGATATGATCGACAAAGCCTGACTTGAATCCACTAGAGAAGAAAGAGAACACATAATAATGAACTTGAGGCTCCGTTAGTATCTTCCCGAGAATCACCGGATAAGAAAATTGATGGAAAAGAATGGAGAGATTTCCCATTAATAAATAAAAGATACTTCATTAAGAAATCTGAGTCCTTGAAGAAAAAGGGATGGGAGGGCGGGGAGAACAAAGACAACTTGGGATGGATGAAACAAGAACCATTGAGAAAACTTAAAATTGATCTTGCAGATGTTGAAAATGATCGGATCCACTTGAAGAGGAGCATGTCGGTTGGAAAAGAATTGGCATGACCATTCGGCATGAATAAAAGGATACTCGATAAGCGACTTCAGACTCCATGAACAAAATGGTGGGAGGGTGGGAAAGAAAAAATAAATGGGGATGGGGAAACGACACCGTTGAGAAGATGAGACTTGATCTTACAAGGATGAAGTTGATGGAATAACTTGAAGATGACAACACCGGTTGAAAAGGATTGTGTCGGTGTCACAACCAGCGGATCTCGGGTAGGGGGTCCCGAACTGTGCGTCTAAGGCGGATGGTAACAGGAGGCAGGGGACACAATGTTTTACCCAGGTTCAGGCCCTCTTGATGGAGGTAAAACCCTACGTCCTGCTTGATTAATATTGATGATATGGGTAGTACAAGAGTAGATCTACCACGAGATCAGAGAGGCTAAACCCTAGAAGCTAGCCTATGGTATGATTGTATGTCGTAGTTGTTGTGTCCTATGGACTAAAACCCTCCGGTTTATATAGACACCAGAGAGGGTTAGGGTTACACAAGGTCGGTTACAAAGGAGGAGATATCCATATCCGTATTGCCTAGCTTGCTTTCCACGCCAAGTAGAGTCCCATCCGGACACGAGACGAAGTCTTCAATCTTGTATCTTCATAGTCCAACAATCCGGCCAAAGGATATAATCCGGCTGTCCGAAGACCCCCTAATCCAGGACTCCCTCAGTAGCCCCTGAACCAGGCTTTCAATGACGATGAGTCCGGCACGCAGTATTGTCTTCGGCATTGCACGGCGGGTTCCTCCTCCGAATACATCACAGAAGAGATTGAATACAAGGATTGTGTCCGACCCTGCAAAATAAGTTCCACATACCACCGTAGAGAGAATAATATTTCCGCCAATCTAATTTGCTGACTTGTTTTGGCAACACGACATTATGCCATGGCCCGGTGATTATTCGAACTATTTCCTTTAACTAGCCCCGCACATAACGCGAGGCAGTTTTTTGACACGTCTTGTCAAAGCAGAGATCGTGTCCCCTTATCACGGGATTCTCATCAATACGGGCGTGGGTAACCCAATCGCTCCATCGATTACGGCTCTTGGGGGATAAGCGAGTTTTACCAGGCTAGTGGGGACACATAGTTTCGTCCGCCCATATAAAGGGATAAGGATTCACCTTTTCATCCACGCCTTCTTCCTCCTTTGCTCATCCGTTTTCGCACACTCGAGCTCTAGCGCCCAAGTCCGCACTTCCCACCTCAACCTTCTCCAACCATGTCCGGAGCGGGAGGCAGGTGGATGGTCTCCTCCGTCATGGAGGGAAACATCAAGAAGCTGAGGAGAGCCGGATACCTGCCCGACGACATTGCGCATTGGCTCCTAGATGAGGGGCAGCTCATCCCCACCCCCAGGCCCCATGAGAGGGTAGTGTTCCTTACCCATTTCCTCCATGGTCTGGGATTCCCTCTCAACCCATTCGTCCGGGGGCTCATGTTCTACTACGGCCTGGATTTCCACGATCTGGCCCCGAACTTCATCCTCAACATCTCAGCGTTTATCGTCGTGTGCGAGGCCTTCCCCCGCATCAAGCCCCACTTCGGCTTATGGCTGAAGACCTTCAATGTCAAGTCGAAGGTAGTGGGCGGCCGCCAGGCGGAGTGCGGAGGCGCCATGGTGGGCAAGATGCCAAACGTTACATGGCTCGAGGGCTCCTTTGTGGAAACCATAAAGGGGTGGCAATCGGGGTGGTTCTACATCACCGAGCCGCATGACCCTGCATGGGCAGCGGCCCCCGAGTTCCGATCTGGCATCCCCACGCGGCTCACCTCCTGGAAAGAGAAGGGCCTGTCCTGGGGTAGTTCGGGAGAGCTGACCGGACTCCAAACATGTATTCAGAACATGGTGAACAAGAAGCTCAAACTCGTCAACGTAGTCCAGGTCATGCTCATCCGCCGGATCCTCCCGTGTCAATAACGGGCCTTCAACTTGTGGGAGTTCGACCTGGCCCAGCACCAAACTCTGAACAGGCTCTTCGATACAACACATGAGGATGCCTGGAAGGTGCTATTCAAGGGCGTCGAGGTTCCTCCTCCTACTATCGAGGATCGCGGATTCTGCGCGAAGCGCCAAGCCAACGCTGGAAGCGGTTTTACCTCTTACAGGATACTTGTTTTTCATAGTTTGACTCTATGCGGGATCTAAGCTCCCGTTCCTTTGACAGGACTGACAGGAAACAGCCGGACAGATCGACTGTCCGGCTCCCTTGCCCGAAGGCCCAGCGAACGCTCTCCTGACGAAGATGCTGACTCCGGCTCCTTACAAGGTGCCAGAGAAGACCAAGAATGCCAAGGGAACCCGAAAGAGTTCCCGACGCCATGTGTTATCGGACTCATCGTCCGATGACTTTGCGGCACACTCCTCCCCCGAAGACGAGGAGGAAGAAGAAGATGCTCCCCCTTCAGTTGGGGGAGACAAGAAAAGGAAGGCCGCCCCAACTGGGGGGGTGAAGGGTCCAAGAAGGGAAGGACTCTCCTTCCGGACAGCTCGACCGCCGCCGCCGAAGGCGAAGACGAGTGGTTGCCCAAGGCCAAGCCCCTGGGGAGGTCGTAACTATTCGGATACTAGAGTAACTCATAGCATTCCTTTGTCGCACTGCTTTCCCTAACGCCGAATATGATTATGCAGGCCGCCATGAGCCCGTATCAATGTATAGTCGGACGGCTCCCTGGGCTCGTCGGATATGGATAGCGATCCACTTCCGACCGCCACCTCCCCTTGCCCTGCGGACGACGTCGAGGTGTTGTCTCAAGAGGCACCGGGTCGAGGGGAGACAGTCCCGGAGGCGCCTCAAGGCGACCTTCCAGACTCCGTGAGCCGAGGGGACAAGGCCCCTGAGGGCCCCAAGTTCGGCCCTCAGTCGGACACCGCGCCGAAACCTCCAGTGGTTCCGGACTCGGGCAGGCGGCCTCCTTCTAAGAGGGGCAAGATGCCTGTGTCGATGACCTCTGCCCATCCAGAGGCGCCGGACAATCTGCTAGAAGCGCTTCGCAGCGCTTGCATCGACGAGGAGCAACCAACTATTATGAGTGCGGTTGTCCAAAAGGTTCAGTCCGCCAAGAGCGGATTGACTGAAGCCTGTGCCAGCCTTCTAACAGGCTTTGAGGTAAGTGTTAAAATATAGGAAAAATATTACCGCATAGACAGTAGCCCTTGATGCTCTGTTCGGTGTTCACAAAGAAAAGCCGAACAGAGGATCAAACAATATCGCAGGAGTCTAATTTAAGTGTGTCAATATGCATATGCAGGCTTCGCTGCTAGCCTCAGCCGCACTGACTGCGGAGGTCGCCTCACTGAAGCAGGACCTTGAGGGGTCCAAGAAAGAGCTTGGCCTTGCCAAGAGGTAGCTCGAGGAGAACAAGGGTAAGTAATACTCTCTCTATAGATATGTATGTATAAAAGAAGATGCGATTTCAAAATGACGGGATCATTGTATATTTGCTAGGGGCCACGACCGAAGTGGCGACCCTAAAGCAAGCACTGTCCAGGGCCGAAGATAAAGCGGCCAAGGAGCGCACCGAGCGAGAAAAGCAAGAGGCTCGGGTGGGCGAGGTGCAGCAAGAGCTCCAGGCTCTCGTGACGAAGCACGAGGCGTTGGAGCTTGACTCGAAGACGCGAGAGTCTGAGCTTGCCGCGGCCCTCGAGAGCTCAAAAAGTGCCAAGGCCGAAGCCCAAAAGGCCCTCCAGGAGATCGACGCAATGAAGAAGATAGCGGCGGGTAAGGCATTCTATATGCAGAGCAAGCATGTAAAAGTAAATTACCGATTACTTACCCGAATTCGGAGTTCTCTAGGAGCATTCGCAGATTTGCCCCACAGCGTGTCGGATGCCGCACAGTTTTACCAGGCCAAGGAGGGAAGCTCAACGGAGAAGCTGTTCCGGTCTCAGTATACTGAGACCGAACACCCAATGCCTCTGAGCGACCAGCTAAAGCAGCTGGTCGAGCTGCACAAGGCGGCCGAACAGGCCATGAAGGGCCTTATAGTCCGGCTGTGGCCTGGCGACGCCCTTCCGAGCAGCTACTTCGGCCTGGTGAGGCGGCTTGTGGATGCCTCCCCACGGCTGGAGGTCGTCAAGGGGTCCGTCTGCATCGAACGTGCACGCTGGGCTTTCGCCCATGTGAAGGTGCAGTGGGCCAAGCTAGACGCTGTGAAGCTGATCAAGGAAGGGCCGCCGTAGGGCAAGGAGCATCGCACCCCCGAGATTTATTATGAGGGTGTCCTGAAGGGTGCCCGTCTTGTAGCGGACAAATGTTCAAAGGATGTAATATTTGAATAAACTTGCTCGTGTGATCCTGTATGATGAAAACTTGTTTCATATACCTTCTGTTTGGCTGTTTATCCAATCTGAGAGATGGCTAGTCCTCGGCTTCTGCCCCCATGCCACGAGTGCTGGGGTGTTCGGGATAAACCTGAGCACTCTTGTTCCCATGTTTGGGTCCTTCGAGGGAGGTGCTCAGCACAACGAATAAGGCAACCGGACTAATAATGCTTTATCACTCTCACTTAGCCATAGAATTCTATAATTTTAAATTTTGGCGAAGCCCCTGGTATTCGGAAGGCCGAATTCGGGGTGCGATACATGCCTTTAAGCCGGACAGGGCCGGCCCCTTGCTCTAAGCGGCATAAGTCTTTAGGGACTCGAAAACCCCGCCGAACAGCGACCAGTCTATCGCCTTATCATGACAGTCAGTTTTAGCTTTCTCTACTGAGGTGCTTTAGCCCAGCAGAATCGGGGCACAATCGCAGTAGTTCTCCTAGCGCTACCTTAGACGATAGAGCGGAACGTAAGGTAACAAAACATAGGAGCCGGGCAAACCCAACATTTGACCAAAGACATGATTCGGAGCTGATGCATATAATGCTATAAGTTCGGGGTGCCGCACTTGTGAAAGTGTTAGGACTTTTCACACCATATTGTGGGGTACGTAAGCCCCTGGTGTATTAGCCGTACCAAAGTGTACGGTTGCAAGGCATCATTAATGAACACACACATATATATACAACAAGAATGCAATAATAGTCGTAATGTTATGCATTGTTTATTTAAAGAGGTGCGTTTAAAGCAGAATGATACAGATGGTGCGATAAGCAAAGAGTAGGACTATGTCCCTTCCAAGGGCAAGCTGAGGAATAGTATTAAATCAAATATTTCGCTCGTTATTGCAATCCACCTGGGAATTCCGTGGTATGGCGTAGCTTTCTGCCTCCTTGGTTGCTGCATCATGTGTTCGGCAATAGTGCTGCCGGGCAGGGTTTCCAGAGATTAAGGTCCTGAAAAAGAGAAAAATAACCAAGCGGGAAGCCCCTAGTGCGGTTTAAGCCGCGTCTTGGGGCATGCCGCAGTTGTGCCCCCCTCCCCACCTGCGCCCATGGTATTTTTAATGCGTAATTATGTACGCGTGGCACGAGTTTCGCCAATCGGCTGGGACTGGGGTGGGGGCCGCATTGCTACGTGAGCTCAGATCACGCTAGGCGGTCTAGTTGCCGATTGCTCCGAGCGCGCTTGAAGGTGTCCGGGTCTTGAAATGCCGAACTGGTGGATTGCCTTGAGAGGTTGCTTTGTGCTTCTGCTGCGAGGGTCACGGTGTGCTCCTCCGTTTGGAGAGAGCGCTCTGTGTTTCCATTGGCTGTAATAACCCCGCGAGGTCCTGGCATCTTGATCTTGAGGTATGCATAATGTGGTACCGCATTGAATCTTGCAAATGCGGTTCGCCCGAGCAGTGCATGATAACCACTGCGGAACGGGACTATATCGAATATTAACTCTTCGCTTCGGAAGTTGTCCGGGGATCCGAAGACCACTTCCAGTGTAATTGAGGCTGTGCAATGGGCCTCTACGCCTGGAATGACGCCTTTAAAGGTCATTTTTGTGGGTTTGATCCTTGAGGGATCTATACCCATTTTGCGCACTGTGTCCTAATAAAGCAGGTTCAGACTGCTGCCGCCATCCATAAGGACTCGAGTGAGGTGAAATCCGTCAATGATTGGGTCCAGAACTAGTGCGGTGAATCCGCCATGATAGATACTAGTGGGATGGTCCCTGCGATCGAAAGTGATCGGATAGGAGGACCATGGGTTGAACTTTGGGGCGACTGGCTCCAACGCATATACGTCCCTGAGCGCACGCTTCCGCTCCCTCTTGGGGATGTGGGTTGCGTATATCATGTTCACCATCCGCACTTGTGGGGAAAACCTTTTCTGTCCTCCGGTGTGTGGCTGCTGGGGCTCCTCCTCATCATCGCTATGTGGCCCCTTGTCCTTGTTTTCGGCAAGTAACTTGCCGGCCTGCTTGAACACCCAACAATCCCTGTTGGTGTGATTGGCTGGCTTTTCTGGGGTGCCGTGTATTTGACACGAGCGATTGAGTATACGGTCCAAGTTGGACGGACCCGGCGTACTTTGTTTGAATGGATTTTTCCGCTGACCGGGTTTAGAGCCTTTGAATCCGGCATTGACTGCCGTATCCTCGGCATTATTGCTGTTAATGCGGCGCTTATGTTTGTTGCGACGTGACCTGCTATTGCCGTCCTTGGTATCCGAAGTACCATGGTCCTTTGATATGTTATTACTGCGAGCCAGCCAGCTGTCTTCTCCCGCACAAAAGCGGGTCATGAGTGTCGTGAGAGCTGCCATAGATTTCGGCTTTTCCTGACCAAGGTGCCGGGCTAGCCATTCATCGCAGATGTTGTTTTTGAAAGCCACTAGGGCCTCTACATCCGGACAGTCGACAATTTGATTTTTCTTTGTTAGGAACCGAGTCCAGAATTGCCTGGCCGATTCTTCTGGCTGCTGAATTATGTGGCTCAAGTCATCAACATCTGGTGGCCGCACATAAGTGCCCTGAAAGTTGTCGAGGAATGCGGCTTCCAGATCTTCCCAACAGCTAATGGACTCTGCTGGCAAGCTGTTAAGCCAATGCTGTGCTGGTCCCTTGAGCTTTAGTGGGAGGTATTTGATGGCGTGTAAGTCATCACCGCGGGCCATGTGGATGTGGAGGAGGAAGTCCTCGATCCATACCGCGGGATCTGTTGTGCCGTCGTATGATTCAATATTTACAGGTTTGAAACCTTCTGGGATTTGATGATCCATTACTTCATCTGTGAAGCATAAGGGGTGTGTGGTGCCTCTGTATTGGGCTATATCATGACGAAGCTCGAATGGGTCTTGCCCGCTGTGTTCGGCCCGGACGGATTTACTTTTACTATATCCGGCGTGATGTTTATCGTCTCGCATAGTGGCGTCCCTCGTGATCTGTAGATCGATCTTGCATGCTTTGCTTTGTCCTCCAATATGTCTCGCAAGTTTGGCGTATCTCCCTATGCCTTTTTATTTGAATGGCGTCGGGGTGCAGGCTGAGTTTTTGGCTGGAATGCCTCTCTATCGCGGCCACGAGGTGGCCGATCAGCCGCGTCATATGCTTCTTCCTCCAGTCGGGGTAGCAACCTGCATTTTGGGTAACTCTTGGATGGGCGCTCGAGTTTATATTCCTCGGCTGCGAGGACTTCAGTCCATCTGTCAGCTAGCAGATCTTGATCAGCTTGAAGCTGCTGCTGCTTTTTCTAAGGCTATTTGCCGTGGCTATAAGCCGGCGTTTGAAGCGCTCTTGTTCGACGGGATCCTCTGGCACGGCGAATTCATCGTCACCGAGGCTTGCCTCGTCTTCGGAGGGGGGCATGTAATTATCATCCTCCGCCTCTCCATCTACCGCTCTCTCAGGAGGGATGGCTCCTCCATCCTCCTGCTCTAAATCTTGCTGGAGGGGATTGTTGTTGTCTTCGGCACTATCCGGAGTGTTATTATCTCCTATGCCGGTATCATCACTTTTGCTTTGGCGGGACTTAGAGCGACGCCGTTAACGTCGGCGCTTGGGTTGCTTCTTGGAGGGGTCATCCTCCGTTATCTCGTCGCCATTGCCTTCTTTGGGTGTATCCACCATGTATATATCATATGATGAGGTGGCTGTCCAGTGCCCTGAGGGAAGTGGTTCCTCTTCATCTCCCGCATCGTCGTCCATACCGTGATGTCTTCGGAGTCGAAGTCGAGCATGTCGGTTAAGTCATCGATAGTGGCTACTAAGTGGGTGGTGGGTGGGCCGTGAATTTCTTCGTCGTCCGCATCCCAGTCCTGCTGGACATAGTTCGGCAAGGATCCTCCTAACAAGGAGAGAGAGCTTAATGAGTTCAGTATGTCGCCAAGGGGCGAGTGCTGAAAAATATCTGCGGAGGTAAACTCCATGGTCGGCGCCCAATCGGATTCGATAGGAACGGGCGCAGGCGGCTCGGAGTCCGTGGCCGGAGAAGGATCCGACAATTTAACAACATGGTTCTCGTGCAAGTTAAGGTCGATGTTTGGCTCGATCGCCGCTAAGGGTAAGGCCTCCATGGCAGGGTCCATCCACCCGTCCATGCACGGCGCAACTGGCTCCGAATTGAGGGTCGGAGCGGCTGCCTGTGTGATCTCCTGAACACTGTCTGATGGTAGAGCTAAATCGTACTCATCATGACCGCGTGACGCACAACGCAGAGGCTCGAATCCGTCGAAGATCAAGTCTCCACGGATGTCGGCCGTGTAGTTTAAGCTTCCAAACCTGACTTGGTGGCCAGGGGCGTAACTTTCAATCTGCTCCAGATGGCCAAGCGAATTGGCCCGCAGTGCAAAGCCACCGAACACAAAGATCTGTCCGGGGAGAAAAGTCTCACCCTGGACTGCATCGCTATTGATAATAGTAGGAACCATCAAGCCTAATGGCGATGACACAGAGGAACTCTCAATGAAAGCACCAATGTCGGTGTCAAAACTGGCGGATCTCGGGTAGGGGGTCCCAAACTGTGCGTCTAAGGCGGATGGTAACAGGAGGCAGGGGACACAATGTTTTACCCAGGTTCGGGCCCTCTTGATGGAGGTAAAACCCTACGTCCTGCTTGATTAATATTGTTGATATGGGTAGTACAAGAGTAGATCTACCATGAGATCGGAGAGGCTAAACCCTAGAAGCTAGCGTATGGTATGATTGTATGTTGTAGTTGTTGTGTCCTACGGACTAAAACCCTCCAGTTTATATAGACACCGGAGAGGGTTAGGGTTACACAAGGTCGGTTACAAAGGAGGAGATATCCATATCCGTATTGCCTAGCTTGCCTTCCACGCCAAGTAGAGTCCCATCCGGACACGAGACGAAGTCTTCAATCTTGTATCTTCATAGTCCAACAGTCCGGCTAAAGGATATAATCCGACTGTCCGGAGACCCCCTAATCCAGGACTCCCTCAGATTGGAAGACAAACTCGATGATCAAGAAGGATTAGTGTTCACATAGAAGTATGAGAACACCACTTAGGAAAGGTATGGAATCAACACTTAACATTGAAGCAACTCGAATACCACAACTCAAAACAAAACAAAGATTGGCTTGCAAAATAAGCCAGAAACAAACATATTATAGATCCCATATCGTATCAAGTGTCTGTTGGAAAGATATTCTAGGAGCTACTTGAATTCCCACTTATAAACTCCTGAAACTTTCTGGTTATGCAATCAGGTGTTGGGGATACAGGGGAAGCATAATATGTCACCCAAACTAACAATCCCTACATCCAGCTGTATCCATCCTTCAACACATAACCAAGAGACCTTCGGAAATCATGTACCTCAACCTTCGAAAAGCATCCGTTATACGAGTTATGGCAATACTCTCAAACTCCTGCCCCAGTACTAGGTGGCGTCGAGGTTATCTCACCAACAACTGCATAAAAGAGATTTTCGGTGTCGACGAAACTCAGGTATTCCAGAATTGCAACGATAAAATTGTGACGACAACACCTCGGAGCTAAACTCCCCAGGACACTGCCACAACCCCTAAATGTCAGGAGGAACCAAGAACAATGTTCTCGTGACAAGACTATCGGAACGATTTCAAGATACCCGCGTGATCCTAAAAAAAATTCATGAAATTTGAGGAGAGGAAAGTCAAAACTTCTATGTCAGGAGGCCTCACCAGAGCGATGAAGGGACTAAGGAGTAAAAAGAATCCTACACTCTGATATATATAATCCTAAGACTCAAAACATCTTGTTCTAGACTCAACAACATCAGCGATTCGATCAAGCAGGGGTCTCCTAAGTCGGTGATGGCTCTGATTACCTACTTGTAACGCCCACGATGCGGCTATATCTCCCACGTGTCGAGACACAACTTAGAGGCATAACCGCATGGTGGTTTAGTCGCAAGTGGGGTAATCTTCACACAATCCCATGTACTGAATAAGAAAGGGATAAAGAGTTGGCTTACAATCACCACTTCAAACAAATAACAAAGTTAAGCATACATCACCCAGAGTACAATCAAGGTCCGACTACGTAACCAAAATAAAAGAAGACAACCCCAGATGCTAGATCCCTGATCGTCCCAACTGGGCACCACTACTGAACAACCGGAAAACACATAAAACAACGATTAAGATCTTCATCGAGCTCCCACTTGAGCTCGGTTGTGTCACCCACACTGGTATCATCGGCACCTGCAACTGTTTTGGAAGTATCCGTGAGTCACGAGGACTCAACAATCTCACACCCGCGAGATCAAGACTATTTAAGCTTACGGGTAGGATAAGGTAATGAGGTGGAGCTGCAGCAAGCACTAGGCAAAAATGGTGGCTAACATACACAAATAAGAGCGAGAAGAGAAGCAACACCACAGTCGAGAAGCTAGAAGTGATCAAGAAGTGATCCTGAAACTACTTACGTTCAAGCATAACACAAGACCGTGTTCACTTCCCGGACTCCGCCAAAAAGAGACCATCACGGCTACACACGCGGTTGATGCATTTTAATTAAGTTAAGTGTCAAGTTCTCCACAATCGGACATTAACAAATTGCCATATGCCACATAACCTCGGCCACGGCTCTCGAAAGTTTATACCCTGTAGGGGTGTCCCAACTTAGCCCATCACAAGCTCTCATGGTCAACGAAGGATATTCCTTCTCCCGGGAAGACCCGATCAGGCTCGGAATCCCGGTTACAAGGCTTTTCAACAATGGTAATACAAGACCAGCAAAGCCGCCCGATGTGCCGACAAATCCTGATAGGAGCTGCACATATCTCGTTCTTAGGGCACACTGGATAGGTCAAGCTACAAGTAAAATCAGCCCTCAAGTTTCCCCAAGGTGGGCCCGCAGGTTGCCCGATTCGGACCAACACTTAGAGAAGCACTGGCCCGGTGGGGGGGGGGGGGTTAAAATAAAGATGACCCTCGGGAGCATGACTCTCAAGGGAAAAGTAATAGGTGGTGGTGGCAAATGATAAAACCAGGGTTGGGCCTTGCTGGAGGAGTTTTGTTCAAAGCGAACTGTCAAGGGGGCCCCATAACCCCAACTGCGGTAGGAACACAAAATCAAGGAACATAGCACCGGTACGACAGAAACTAGGGCGGCAAGAGTGGAACAAAACACCAGGCATAAGGCCAAGACTTCCACCCTTTACCAAGTATATAGATGCATTAATTAAATAAGAGATATTGTGATATCCCAACATATCCATGTTCCAACATGGAACAAACTGCAACTTCACGTGCAACTAGCAACGCTATAAGAGGGGCTGAGCAAAAGTGGTAACATAGCCAAACTATGGTTTGCTAGGAAAGTTGGGTTAGAGGCTTGACATGGCAATATGGGAGGCGTGATATAACAAGTGGTAGGTAGCGCAACATAGTGATAGAGTGAACAACTAGCAAGCAAAGATAGAAGTGATATCGAGGGTATGACAATCTTGCCTAAGATCCCGCAAGGAAGAAGAACGAGTCCAAGAAGTAGACAACCCAACATAGTCGAACGAATCCTCACAACTCTGGAACGAAACCGAAGATAACGAGAGAAGCAACCCGGAAAGAAGCAAGAAACATAGTAAACAACCATCACATAAACATGGCATGATGCACAACCAAGTATGATGCATGTCCGATTTAATGAAACATGGCATGGCGAAGTGCACAAACAAAACTACATGTTAAGTGGAGCTCAATATGCAACGAGTTGCATATTGATGAAACACCACATTCGATTATTTAGTTCTCTCGCTTTTATGTACCCAACAATATCAAATGTTGTGGAACATGGCAAGAGGTGAAGCATATGAAAACTACACATTTAAGCAAGTTTAAATGAGGGCGGAAACAACAACAACAATTCTGGAAAATCCTCATATGCATATTTCAAATTAGCTACTGTTCTGCCCTAAACATAATTTTAGAGTTGTTAAACATGCAAAGTAAGTATATCATGTTAATCTATGCATTTTTCCACCCCATTTACATATAAAGCTTATTTAAAATGGAGCTACGGTTATTTAGTTATGAAATAAATCATTTTAACATGGCAATATGCAAATTAAATGCAAACATCATTTTAAACATATTTAACAAGGATGAAAGTGGCATATTACGAAACTAGGCAAAATTCTAAGCAAGTTACATATATAAAACATTTTAATATGATGCACGGTTGATGAGTTATTAAATGCATGAACTCTAGGGACTTTTCTGTAAAACGACGTTCTCTGGATAAAAACTAAATTCATAACACAGGAAAAAAACACGCATTGGGCCGAATCTAGCTGGCCCAACAATGCACAGTAGAGGGGCTAGGCACGTTCTCACCCATGGGCCTTGGCCCGGCCGGTGGAGAGAGGCCGGAAAGGGGCGCGGTGGGCCTGCTTGCCGCGGGGCCCATGATTGGAGGGACTCGTCCCTAACCTCCTAACGAGGATGAGGCAGGACGAAGCCGATGAACATCAACGGCGGGCGTTGCAGTGGAAGCCTGACCCGGCCGCGGAATTGCCGGATCCGGAAGGAGGTGAGGCGGGAGTGTCCGTTCCCGGTGACTACGGGGCCGGGCATCGACGGAGGTGGGGCACCGGATCCGGGTCGGAAGGAGACACCGGCGAGGTTCCAGCGATGAGGCCT